>NW_005195048.1:0-10431 GCF_000372725.1 Emiliania huxleyi CCMP1516
CCGCCGCCCTCGCCGCCGCCACCGGCTCCGCCGCCGCCCTCGCCGTCCCCGCCCTCCCCCCTCCCTCCTGACCGCCGCCGCCCTCCGCTGTCCTCCGCCACTCTCCGCCGCCGCCGCCGCCCTTTAGGGACCGCCGCCTCCGCCTGTCCGCCCACCGCCTTCTCTGCCGTCAGTTACAGCCCTTCGTCGCCGAGCGTCTGCCGCCCCTCCTCTGCCAGCCAGCTGCCGCGCGTGTCCAAGCATCTTGAGCCCGCTTCCCGCACCCCACCCCGCCCCGCAGGCTGATCGACTTTGTCCCCCGTCCCCCGTCCCTCTCATTTCAGACCCCGTACACCTCCACAAAGCGAATATAGCTGTTTGTGCACATCCAATGCAAGGGCCCGTCTCAACCTTCATGATGATGCGACTTGCACAGGACAACTCGATCATGGACAACATCGACTACAAAGCGAAGGTCGGCTTCGTGCCGGCCGGCGACGGAGGCCGAGTCACAATCGTCCTCTCGTTTGCGTCGGAATCCCCTTCGCTCCTCGGAGCCGAGGTGCCTGTCTATGCGCGTGTTCATCCTATCAGCGCGATCTCCCGTCCCAACGCCGCCGTATCGTCCCTGGCCCACAGGCGTGCGGCGCCAAGAACGCCCTCGTGAAGGACGTCCCCGCAAAGTCTGGCGCGGAGGCCTCCGACGAGAGCATCATCAAGAAAGACCCTTCCGCGCCCGCCGCGGGCACGGTCGACTCGGCCAAGGCCAAGGCCAAGGCCGTCGGCATCCCGCCCGAGAGCGAGCCCAGCCCGCTCAAGGACGGCATTGACGCGGGCGGCGGCAACGTCGCGGGCGAGTCTTCGCCGATGAAGTCCTTCGCGAAGGTCGGAATCGTGCCGGCCGACGACGGCCGCATCACGATCGTCATCTCCGAGTCGGTGTCGCCTTCGCTCCTCGGAGCCAAGGTGCGCGTGCGCACGCCAGGATTGTGATCATCCCTCTCCCGTCTCCGAAAGCCTGCGCGTACTCTCCCTCGCCCACAGGCGTGCGGCGTCAAGAGCGTCAAGGACATCTCCGTGGCGAAGTCTGGCACGGAGGACGTCCTCAAGAAAGACCCGGCCGCGGTAAAGGCGCCCGACGCGGGCGCGGTCGACTCGGACAAGCCCAAGGCCATGTTCGCCACCCACGCGCCGAGCCCGCCCGCCGTTTTCTGGTCCAAGTTTACGCCCCTCAAGAAGGACATCCCTGCGGCAGAGTCTGGCGCGGAGGCCTGCGTTGACGAGACCGGCGTCATCAAGAACGACCCGGCGCTCAAGCCGGCCACCAAGGTCGCCACGGCCCTCAAGCCGGCGGCGGCCGGCGGCGCGCCGCTGCCGTCGATCAAGGACTTTCCGGAGAAGAAGCCCGCCGCCCCGGCGGCGAGCGCCTGGCATTGTGCGCGCCGGCGTCTGCCGGCCCACTCTGTGAACTCCATCCCGCATTCGACGCGTAGGGCGACTGGAACGTTTCGAACAAGGAGACGGCCGCCCCGACGGTGAGCACCTCCCAGCAGAAGCACCCGCGGGTATTGCGGGGACACGCGAGTCCAACAGGCGGGCACTTACATTGACCCTGTGACCTCTCGTCTGCCGCACGGCACGCGCGCGCAGGTCATCGACGGGTGGAAGACCCCCTCCCCGCTCCGCAAGATCGAGCGCAAGGGCGAGCCCAACCTGATCGACCGCTCCAAGAAGACCACCAAGAACCCAAACCCGATCGGCCGCGTCGACCCCAACGGGTTGGGCGAGCCCAACCTGGTCGACTGTTCCAAGAGCACCGCCCCGACCGACCCACCGACGGCCCCCAACGGCGTCACCACAAACGCCCCGGCTCTTACGCCGGTGGCGACCGGCGGCGCGCCGCTGCCGTCGAGCGAGGAGGTTCCGGAGGAGACGCCCGCCGCGGCGGCGAGCGCCTTGCATTCTGCGCCGTGCGTCTGCCGACCCACCCCTTGACCCACCCCGCTTTCATTGATGCGTAGGGCGACGCCGACTGGACCGTCTCGGCCAAGGAGTCTCCGCCAGCGGAGAAGCTCGCCCCGGCGGTGAGCGCCTCGCACGCTGCGGTGCAACGCAGAGCCTCAACTGTTGACGCACCCACCGCTTGCGCGTGCGCAGGGCATCCCCGACAGGACCACCCCGTCGACCCCGCGCCGCAAGAAGCGCCGCAAGAAGGGGCGCAAGGGCGCGTCCGCCCCGATCGTCCGCACCAAGAGCATCGCCCCGGTCGGCGGCAACAACCGGTTCCGGGCCCTCCTGCTCGGAATGGACGGCAACGAGGGCATCCTCGGCGGCACCGGCAAGGTGCCCCGCGGCTCCACGCCGTCGACCACAGACTCGGTGCTCGCCGCCTGCATACATGCGGCCTCCCCCCCCGCTCGCCGCTCAACCGCCAGTCTCCCGCCCTCCTGTTCAGGGCGCGACGGCCAACGTCGAGACGACCACGATTACCACGCCGGAGGGCTCCGTCTCTGCCTCCGGCTGGTTCTCTTGGCCCAAGTTCTGCCCGTCCTACGTGCTCCGCCTCTTTGGCATCCTCGCGCTGCTCTGCCTCGGAACCGCGTTTGCGCTCTCCTCGTACTCTGCCACCTCCGCGCTTCTCTCCTCGCAGTGGCACGAGTCCCCGACTTCCTTTCCCGCAGTCACAACGCCGATCGCTCCGGCATCGCGTAACGGCTTCTGCGAGATTGGCGGCAACGACACCAGCAGCTCGTTTGCAGCCACCGCCTCTTCGGACAGCGTGCCCGCCGACCACCCGGTGCTTGCTCGCTCGCGCTTGCTAGTACCCGCACCGCGCCAGCTCGTGACCCACAGCCCGCGCGCTGTTCAGGGCGGGCACGAGGAGGGGCGCTTGTTGGAAGCACTGATGGACGACGTCAAAGAGGCGGTGGGCGAGCCGTTGCGCCTGATTGGCCAGCCGCCGGCGTCCATCATCAAGGACGTTTACGGGAAGCAGCCGGTGAGCGCCCCTCGGCTGTTTCTGTGTGCGAGCCTGTGTTGCCCTCTGACGGATTGCCTGTGTGTTTGCGTGCAGGGCGAGGCCGACTTGGAGACCGTCCTAGCCTCGCGCAACAGCACGGAGCGCAAGGGCGAGCCCGAGATCAACTTTGTCGGTCCCGTCTACAGCAACAGGACGGGGATCATCGCTCGGGGGCGCGACACCGTCCTGCCCGTGAACGACACGTCGCCCAAGTTGCGGCCCGCCGACGCTGGGAAGCCCGGAAACAAGGCGCGGAAGCTTGTTGAGGCTGGCCTCGCTGGGGCCTCCGTGCTGCTCGGGCGGCTCGTCTCGCAAGCCGGCATGACCGCCACCCTCGTCCGCGTGGGCGCCGCCGCTCTGCTCGTCTGCAACGCGGCTGCGTCTCCTGCGGATCCTACCCCCGTTCCCGCGCCGCCGCCCGCTCTGCCCTCGCCGCCGCCATTCATCACCTCCGTGGTCAAAGTGAGCGGCGGCTCGTACCCAGAGGAAGTCTCCTGGTCGCTCGATTGCGACGGCCTCGCCGATCCCATCACGGGCGGGGCACCCTACGACGAGATGCACGCGGTGCCGCCGGGCAGTTGCACCCTCGACATGTTCGATTCGTGGGGCGACGGGTGGAACGGAGCAGAGTGGTCAGCGCTAGATTGGACCGATGGGAAGTTCACATTCAACTCTGGGTCCTCGGACAGCGCGACCTTTGTCGTGGATTACGCATCGCCTTCCCCTCCGCCGTCGCCTCCGTCGCCGCCGCTGTCGCCGCCGCCGCCTCCGTCGCCGCCGCCGTCGCCGCCGCCGCCGCCGCCGCCGCCGTCGCCGCCGTCGCCGCCCTCGCCCCCTCCCCTCTTCCTCGATCAAGCCCCATCCGCAGACGGACGCCGCCGCTTCCCGCTGCCGGCCGTCCGCCCCAACGGCAGTTTTGCTTACCCGCCGGTGCCAGACTGCTCCGTCCCCGACCGATTTGGGTGCATCGGTGTGCCAACGACGGTCCTGCCGCCACTGGCAGCGTGGAACGGCTCGCTAGAGTTGGTGGGCGATGTGGCCGACTACCTGGCAGAGGTCCCCCTCCCTGGAGGGAGCATGTCCACTTACTCCACCGCGGTGGCGGACGTCGACGGGGACGGGTACATGGACATCGTGGTCGGCAACTGGTTGCAAGAGAGCCAGATCCTCTTTGGGAGCGCGGACGGGAGGACCTTCTCCGAGTTCGCCCTTCCTGGAGGGAGCAGGAGGACTCTCTCCACCTCGGTGGCGGACGTCGACGGGGACGGGTTCATGGACATCGTGGTGGGCAACGACCTCCATGAGAACCAGGTCCTGTTTGGGAGCGCGGACGGGAGGACCTTCTCCGAGGTCGCCCTTCCTGGAGGGAGCAGGGACACTTACTCTACCTCTGTGGCGGACGTCGACGGGGACGGGTACATGGACATCGTGGTCGGCAACGACGACCAAGAGAACCAAATCCTCTTTGGGAGCGCGGACGGGAGGGCCTTCTCCGAGTTCGCCCTCCCTGGAGGGCGGGACAGGGACACCAAATCCACCTCGGTGGCGGACGTCGACGGGGACGGGTTCATGGACATCGTGGTCGGCAACAGAGGCCAGGAGAACCAGGTCCTCTTTGGGAGGGCGGACGGGAGGACCCTCTCGGAGGCCACCCTCGCTGGAGGGAACAGGGGCACTCGCTCCACCTCGGTGGCGGACGTCGACGGGGACGGGTTCATGGACATCGTGGTGGGCAACTCCGGCGCAGAGAACCAGATCCTCTTTGGGAGCGCGGACGGGAGGACCTTCTCCGAGTTCACCCTTCCTGGAGGGAACAGGGGCACGCTCTCCACCTCGGTGGCGGACGTCGACGGGGACGGGTTCATGGACATCGTGGTCGGCAACTACAACCACGAGATCCAGATCCTCTTTGGGACAGGCAAGAGGACCTTCTCCGAGTTCGCCCTTCCTGAAGGGAGCATCACCTCGGTGGCGGACGTCGACGGGGACGGGTTCATGGACATCGTGGTGGGCAACTACAACGCAGAGAACCAGATCCTCTTTGGGAGCGCGGACGGGAGGACCTTCTCCGAGTTCGCCCTTCCTGGAGGG
Organism: Emiliania huxleyi CCMP1516; assembly: GCF_000372725.1. NCBI lineage: Eukaryota > Haptophyta > Isochrysidales > Noelaerhabdaceae > Emiliania > Emiliania huxleyi. The sequence continues at coordinate 5,090 of NW_005195048.1, forward strand.
GACAGGGACACCTACTCTACCTCGTTAGCGGACGTCGACGGGGACGGGTTCATGGACATCGTGGTCGGCAACGAAGGGCAAGAGAACCAGATCCTGTTTGGGACAGGCAAAAGGACCTTCTCCGAGTTCGCCCTTCCTGGAGGGAGCAGGGAAACGCGCTCCACCTCGGTGGCGGACGTCGACGGGGACGGGTACATGGACATCGTGGTCGGCAACTGGGGCACCGGCCAAGAGAACCAGGTCCTCTTTGGGAGCGCGGACGGGAGGACCTTCTCCGAGGTCGCCCTTGCTGGAGGGAGCAGGAGGACTCTCTCCACCTCGGTGGCGGACGTCGATGGGGACGGGTTCGTGGACATCGTGCTCGGCAACTCCGACTTTGAGAACCAGATCCTTTATGGGAGCGCGGACGGGAGGACCTTCTCCGAGGCCGCGAAAGGGTTCGCCCTTCCTGGAGGGAGCAGGTGGACTTACTCTACCTCGGTGGCGGACGTCGACGGGGACGGGTTCGTGGACATCGTGGTCGGCAACTCCGGCTACAACCAAGAGAACCAGATCCTCTTTGGGAGCGCCTGCTCACACGGAGGTGCACAGCTCCACGGCAAGAGCTGGTGCTTCAAGTGCCCTTCCTTCATGGGACTCGCGGGCACCTCCTGCGTTGAGTGCCTCCCCGACTTTGAGCAACAGCCCGGCGTCGGAGAGCTCTGCGCGACAGACCCCTGCCCCCTCGGCGAGCGCCCGCTCGGCAGCGACGCGTGCACCGCTTGCAAGGACAAGCCGGGCGTCTTCTACAACACCAGCGCCGCAGCGGCGCGCACAGAGAGCGACCCCACCACCTGGATCCAACCCAGCTGCGTCGAGTGCCCTACAGGCAGCTTTGCGGACGGTGTCGCCGTCGACGAGTGCTTTGCTTGCCCTGCGGGCGAGTACCAGGACCTCACCGGCCAGGCCGCGTGCACGCGTTGCCCTGCTGGCGAGTTCCAGGCTGAGCGAGGCCAGACGTCATGCGACACGTGTGTCACGGGCGGATACTGCGACGCCGCCGCGACGTGCGGCGGCGGCTTCACGCCGTGTCCAGCAGGTACCTACAACGAGGAGCAGGGCAGCAGCTCATCCGATGACTGTCAGCAATGCCCCCCCGGCACCTCTAGCCCGACCACCGGCGCAAACAGCAGGGAGACGTGCGCGAGCTGCCGGGCTGGAACATACGGCGACGCCTCCGGGCTGAGTGAGTGCAAGGACTGTCCTGCGGGCCGTTACCAGAACGAGCAGCTGCTCGACCTCCGCGCCGCCAATACATACCAGAGCATCGCAGCCTTCGACAAGCAGGCACCCGTGAACGACCTGTCATTCGCCGACAGCACAACCGGACGACCGTGGGAAGAGTGTGGCCACTACAGCAACGAATGGTGGGGCGTCGACCTTGGGAGCGAGGTGTATGTGAGCTTCGTGCGCCTGCAGAACCGCAACGACTGCTGCCCGGAGCGGCTGACGGACGTCAGCATCTATCTCGGCTCAAACGGAGGTGATTACACGGGAAACACGCTGGTAAAATCAAACGTGGACGTACAGGCGAATATGATGTTGGAGGTGGAGATCAACATGATGGGGCGCTATATTTATCTTCGACGAACAAGTGTGCAGGGTTTTGGCGGGCTGACGGTGTGCAAGTTCTATGTCTTTACGGGCGCGACCTCCTGCCGCGACTGCGAGCAGGGCCACTACTGCGCCGAGGGCGCGTCGGCGCCGCTGCCGTGCGAAAAGGGCACGTTCTCCACCGCCACGGACCTCACCGCCGCGGGCGAGTGCACCGACGCCTCGCCGGGCCACTTCGCCACCACCGGCTCCACGCAGCAGACGGCGTGCGCCAAGGGGTCGTACACGGACGCGTACGGGCAGGGCGCGTGCACGCCCTGCGCCGGCGGCACGTACCAGGACGAGGAAGGCAAGACGGCGTGCGAGCCGTGCGAGGCGGGAAGCTACTGCGCTGTTGGCGCGGCGGCGGCGCTGCCGTGCGAGGCTGGCAGCTACTCGAGCGCCACCAACCTCATCGCCGCGAGCGAGTGCACCGACGCCTCGCCGGGCCACTTCGCCACCACCGGCTCCACCGAGCAGACGGCGTGCCGCGAGGGCAGCTTCGCCAACGGCATTCGCAACGACGCGTGCGAGCTGTGCCCCGAGGGGTACTTCCAGAACGAGACCGGCAAGGCCGCCTGCGTCCGCTGCGCTGCTGGCAAGTTTTGCCCAGTGGGGTCGTCGCGCGAGCTGGACGCGCAGTGCGAGGCGGGCACGTACGCCAGGCTGACCGACCGGAGCGGCGACCCCGAGTGCCTCGACTGCCCCGCCGGCTCGTCGTGCGGCGGCGGGGCGGCGCCGCCCTCCGAGTGCTCGCCGGGCTCTTTCGCCGCCACGGCCGGCCTCTCCGAGTGCGCCAGCTGTGCGGGCGGGACGTACCAGGGCGAGTCGAACGCGACGAGCTGCCTTCCGTGCGTGGAGGGCAGCTACTGCGCCGAGGGCGCGTCGGCGCCGCTGCCGTGCGAAAAGGGCACGTTCTCCACCGCCACGGACCTCACCGCCGCGGGCGAGTGCACCGACGCCTCGCCGGGCCACTTCGCCACCACCGGCTCCACGCAGCAGACGGCGTGCGCCAAGGGGTCGTACACGGACGCGTACGGGCAGGGCGCGTGCACGCCCTGCGCCGGCGGCACGTACCAGGACGAGGAAGGCAAGACGGCGTGCGAGCCGTGCGAGGCGGGAAGCTACTGCGCTGTTGGCGCGGCGGCGGCGCTGCCGTGCGAGGCTGGCAGCTACTCGAGCGCCACCAACCTCACCGACGCGAGCGAGTGCACCGACGCCTCGCCGGGCCACTTCGCCACCACCGGCTCCACCGAGCAGACGGCGTGCCGCGAGGGCAGCTTCGCCAACGGCACCCGCAACGACGCGTGCGAGCTGTGCCCCGAGGGGTACTTCCAGAACGAGACCGGCAAGGCCGCCTGCGTCCGCTGCGCTGCTGGCAAGTTTTGCCCGGTGGGGTCGTCGCGCGAGCTGGACGCGCAGTGCGAGGCGGGCACGTACGCCAGGCTGACCGACCGGAGCGGCGACCCCGAGTGCCTCGACTGCCCCGCCGGCTCGTCGTGCGGCGGCGGGGCGGCGCCGCCGTCCGAGTGCTCGCCGGGCTCAGTCGCCGCCACGGCCGGCCTCTCCGAGTGCGCCAGCTGTGCGGGCGGGACGTACCAGGGCGAGTCGAACGCGACGAGCTGCCTTCCGTGCGTGGAGGGCAGCTACTGCGCCGAGGGCGCGTCGGCGCCGCTGCCGTGCGTTGCGGGCAGCTACTCGACCGCCACCAACCTCACCGCCGCGGGCGAGTGCACCGACGCCTCGCCGGGCCACTTCGCCACCACCGGCTCCACGCAGCAGACGGCGTGCGCCAAGGGGTCGTACACGAACGCGTACGGGCAGGGCGCGTGCACGCCCTGCGCCGGCGGCACGTACCAGGACGAGGAAGGCAAGACGGCGTGCGAGCCGTGCGAGGCGGGAAGCCACTGCGCCGTTGGCGCGGCGGCGGCGCTGCCGTGCGAGGCTGGCAGCTACTCGAGCGCCACCAACCTCACCGACGCGAGCGAGTGCACCGACGCCTCGCCGGGCCACTTCGCCACCACCGGCTCCACCGAGCAGACGGCGTGCCGCGAGGGCAGCTTCGCCAACGGCACCCGCAACGACGCGTGCGAGCTGTGCCCCGAGGGCTACTTCCAGAACGAGACCGGCAAGGCCGCCTGCGTCCGCTGCGCTGCTGGCAAGTTTTGCCCGGTGGGGTCGTCGCGCGAGCTGGACGCGCAGTGCGAGGCGGGCACGTACGCGAGGCTGACCGACCGGAGCGGCGACCCCGAGTGCCTCGACTGCCCCGCCGGCTCGTCGTGCGGCGGCGGGGCGGCGCCGCCGTCCGAGTGCTCGCCGGGCTCAGTCGCCGCCACGGCCGGCCTCTCCGAGTGCGCCAGCTGTGCGGGCGGGACGTACCAGGGCGAGTCGAACGCGACGAGCTGCCTTCCGTGCGTGGAGGGCAGCTACTGCGCCGAGGGCGCGTCGGCGCCGCTGCCGTGCGTTGCGGGCAGCTACTCGACCGCCACCAACCTCACCGCCGCGGGCGAGTGCACCGACGCCTCGCCGGGCCACTTCGCCACCACCGGCTCCACGCAGCAGACGGCGTGCGCCAAGGGGTCGTACACGAACGCGTACGGGCAGGGCGCGTGCACGCCCTGCGCCGGCGGCACGTACCAGGACGAGGAAGGCAAGACGGCGTGCGAGCCGTGCGAGGCGGGAAGCCACTGCGCCGTTGGCGCGGCGGCGGCGCTGCCGTGCGAGGCTGGCAGCTACTCGAGCGCCACCAACCTCACCGACGCGAGCGAGTGCACCGACGCCTCGCCGGGCCACTTCGCCACCACCGGCTCCACCGAGCAGACGGCGTGCCGCGAGGGCAGCTTCGCCAACGGCATTCGCAACGACGCGTGCGAGCTGTGCCCCGAGGGGTACTTCCAGAACGAGACCGGCAAGGCCGCCTGCGTCCGCTGCGCTGCTGGCAAGTTTTGCCCGGTGGGGTCGTCGCGCGAGCTGGACGCGCAGTGCGAGGCGGGCACGTACGCGAGGCTGACCGACCGGAGCGGCGACCCCGAGTGCCTCGACTGCCCCGCCGGCTCGTCGTGCGGCGGCGGGGCGGCGCCGCCGTCCGAGTGCTCGCCGGGCTCAGTCGCCGCCACGGCCGGCCTCTCCGAGTGCGCCAGCTGTGCGGGCGGGACGTACCAGGGCGAGTCGAACGCGACGAGCTGCCTTCCGTGCGTGGAGGGCAGCTACTGCGCCGAGGGCGCGTCGGCGCCGCTGCCGTGCGTTGCGGGCAGCTACTCGACCGCCACCAACCTCACCGCCGCGGGCGAGTGCACCGACGCCTCGCCGGGCCACTTCGCCACCACCGGCTCCACGCAGCAGACGGCGTGCGCCAAGGGGTCGTACACGAACGCGTACGGGCAGGGCGCGTGCACGCCCTGCGCCGGCGGCACGTACCAGGACGAGGAAGGCAAGACGGCGTGCGAGCCGTGCGAGGCGGGAAGCCACTGCGCCGTTGGCGCGGCGGCGGCGCTGCCGTGCGAGGCTGGCAGCTACTCGAGCGCCACCAACCTCACCGACGCGAGCGAGTGCACCGACGCCTCGCCGGGCCACTTCGCCACCACCGGCTCCACCGAGCAGACGGCCTGCCCCCTAGGGCAGCTTCCCCACCGGCCTTTCCCAACCAACACGGTGCCAACTGTGCCCCCCATGGGGTACTTTCCCGAAACCAGAACCGGCAATGGCCGCCC
>NW_005195048.1:11800-15065 GCF_000372725.1 Emiliania huxleyi CCMP1516
GCGGGCAGCTACTCGACCGCCACCAACCTCACCGCCGCGGGCGAGTGCACCGACGCCTCGCCGGGCCACTTCGCCACCACCGGCTCCACGCAGCAGACGGCGTGCGCCAAGGGGTCGTACACGGACGCGTACGGGCAGGGCGCGTGCACGCCCTGCGCCGGCGGCACGTACCAGGACGAGGAAGGCAAGACGGCGTGCGAGCCGTGCGAGGCGGGAAGCCACTGCGCCGTTGGCGCGGCGGCGGCGCTGCCGTGCGAGGCTGGCAGCTACTCGAGCGCCACCAACCTCACCGACGCGAGCGAGTGCACCGACGCCTCGCCGGGCCACTTCGCCACCACCGGCTCCACCGAGCAGACGGCGTGCCGCGAGGGCAGCTTCGCCAACGGCATTCGCAACGACGCGTGCGAGCTGTGCCCCGAGGGGTACTTCCAGAACGAGACCGGCAAGGCCGCCTGCGTCCGCTGCGCTGCTGGCAAGTTTTGCCCGGTGGGGTCGTCGCGCGAGCTGGACGCGCAGTGCGAGGCGGGCACGTACGCGAGGCTGACCGACCGGAGCGGCGACCCCGAGTGCCTCGACTGCCCCGCCGGCTCGTCGTGCGGCGGCGGGGCGGCGCCGCCGTCCGAGTGCTCGCCGGGCTCAGTCGCCGCCACGGCCGGCCTCTCCGAGTGCGCCAGCTGTGCGGGCGGGACGTACCAGGGCGAGTCGAACGCGACGAGCTGCCTTCCGTGCGTGGAGGGCAGCTACTGCGCCGAGGGCGCGTCGGCGCCGCTGCCGTGCGTTGCGGGCAGCTACTCGACCGCCACCAACCTCACCGCCGCGGGCGAGTGCACCGACGCCTCGCCGGGCCACTTCGCCACCACCGGCTCCACGCAGCAGACGGCGTGCGCCAAGGGGTCGTACACGAACGCGTACGGGCAGGGCGCGTGCACGCCCTGCGCCGGCGGCACGTACCAGGACGAGGAAGGCAAGACGGCGTGCGAGCCGTGCGAGGCGGGAAGCCACTGCGCCGTTGGCGCGGCGGCGGCGCTGCCGTGCGAGGCTGGCAGCTACTCGAGCGCCACCAACCTCACCGACGCGAGCGAGTGCACCGACGCCTCGCCGGGCCACTTCGCCACCACCGGCTCCACCGAGCAGACGGCGTGCCGCGAGGGCAGCTTCGCCAACGGCATTCGCAACGACGCGTGCGAGCTGTGCCCCGAGGGGTACTTCCAGAACGAGACCGGCAAGGCCGCCTGCGTCCGCTGCGCTGCTGGCAAGTTTTGCCCGGTGGGCTCGTCGCGCGAGCTGGACGCGCAGTGCGAGGCGGGCACGTACGCGAGGCTGACCGACCGGAGCGGCGACCCCGAGTGCCTCGACTGCCCCGCCGGCTCGTCGTGCGGCGGCGGGGCGGCGCCGCCGTCCGAGTGCTCGCCGGGCTCAGTCGCCGCCACGGCCGGCCTCTCCGAGTGCGCCAGCTGTGCGGGCGGGACGTACCAGGGCGAGTCGAACGCGACGAGCTGCCTTCCGTGCGTGGAGGGCAGCTACTGCGCCGAGGGCGCGTCGGCGCCGCTGCCGTGCGTTGCGGGCAGCTACTCGACCGCCACCAACCTCACCGCCGCGGGCGAGTGCACCGACGCCTCGCCGGGCCACTTCGCCACCACCGGCTCCACGCAGCAGACGGCGTGCGCCAAGGGGTCGTACACGAACGCGTACGGGCAGGGCGCGTGCACGCCCTGCGCCGGCGGCACGTACCAGGACGAGGAAGGCAAGACGGCGTGCGAGCCGTGCGAGGCGGGAAGCCACTGCGCCGTTGGCGCGGCGGCGGCGCTGCCGTGCGAGGCTGGCAGCTACTCGAGCGCCACCAACCTCACCGACGCGAGCGAGTGCACCGACGCCTCGCCGGGCCACTTCGCCACCACCGGCTCCACCGAGCAGACGGCGTGCCGCGAGGGCAGCTTCGCCAACGGCATTCGCAACGACGCGTGCGAGCTGTGCCCCGAGGGGTACTTCCAGAACGAGACCGGCAAGGCCGCCTGCGTCCGCTGCGCTGCTGGCAAGTTTTGCCCGGTGGGCTCGTCGCGCGAGCTGGACGCGCAGTGCGAGGCGGGCACGTACGCGAGGCTGACCGACCGGAGCGGCGACCCCGAGTGCCTCGACTGCCCCGCCGGCTCGTCGTGCGGCGGCGGGGCGGCGCCGCCGTCCGAGTGCTCGCCGGGCTCAGTCGCCGCCACGGCCGGCCTCTCCGAGTGCGCCAGCTGTGCGGGCGGGACGTACCAGGGCGAGTCGAACGCGACGAGCTGCCTTCCGTGCGTGGAGGGCAGCTACTGCGCCGAGGGCGCGTCGGCGCCGCTGCCGTGCGTTGCGGGCAGCTACTCGACCGCCACCAACCTCACCGCCGCGGGCGAGTGCACCGACGCCTCGCCGGGCCATTTCGCCACCACCGGCTCCACGCAGCAGACAGCGTGCGCCAAGGGGTCGTACACGAACGCGTACGGGCAGGGCGCGTGCACGCCCTGCGCCGGCGGCACGTACCAGGACGAGGAAGGCAAGACAGCGTGCGAGCCGTGCGAGGCGGGAAGCCACTGCGCCGTTGGCGCGGCGGCGGCGCTGCCGTGCGAGGCTGGCAGCTACTCGAGCGCCACCAACCTCACCGACGCGAGCGAGTGCACCGACGCCTCGCCGGGCCACTTCGCCACCACCGGCTCCACCGAGCAGACGGCGTGCCGCGAGGGCAGCTTCGCCAACGGCATTCGCAACGACGCGTGCGAGCTGTGCCCCGAGGGGTACTTCCAGAACGAGACCGGCAAGGCCGCCTGCGTCCGCTGCGCTGCTGGCAAGTTTTGCCCGGTGGGGTCGTCGCGCGAGCTGGACGCGCAGTGCGCGGCGGGCACGTACGCGAGGCTGACCGACCGGAGCGGCGACCCCGAGTGCCTCGACTGCCCCGCCGGCTCGTCGTGCGGCGGCGGGGCGGCGCCGCCGTCCGAGTGCTCGCCGGGCTCTTTCGCCGCCACGGCCGGCCTCTCCGAGTGCGCCAGCTGTGCGGGCGGGACGTACCAGGGCGAGTCGAACGCGACGAGCTGCCTTCCGTGCGTGGAGGGCAGCTACTGCGCCGAGGGCGCGTCGGCGCCGCTGCCGTGCGTTGCGGGCAGCTACTCGACCGCCACCAACCTCACCGCCGCGGGCGAGTGCACCGACGCCTCGCCGGGCCACTTCGCCACCACCGGCTCCACGCAGCAGACGGCGTGCGCCAAGGGGTCGTACACGGACGCGTACGGGCAGGGCGCGT
>NW_005195047.1:0-1185 GCF_000372725.1 Emiliania huxleyi CCMP1516
GAGGTTGGACTTCAGGTCAACCGCACGACTGGAAGGGTCGAGGTCGGAGCCATCTCGCGCAAGGCTTCCTTCAACACTATGTCGGTCCGCAGGCAGCTCTCGCTCGTGCTCGATCACGGCGACGACGCCGATGAGAACCGCGTGCCCTCCGACGCGGAGCGATCGGCTGCGGATTCGCACTCGCTATTTGGTCGCCGCTCAATCGCCCGCATGACGATGGGAGCTGCTTGCTGACCAAAATGCATGAGCCTCTCTGTGAAGTGTGGCGGGGGCATGTGGGCGGGGGATGACGGATGTCCAGTGTAGTTGCTATTTGTGATGCATGCCATGTGGAAGCGTGTCGGTCGTGTGGTGCCTTTTGAATTCTATCAATTTGTTGTTTTACTGTACCAAGAGAAAGACAAGCAACGCACACGAGCGATTCGAGCGTGTCGAGACACACAAACGCACACACACATGGGGCGACTTCGCCAAAAGGGTCGCCCCTCTGATTGAACCCGATGAGCAGCGGTGCAATTTCATCCGCTCCAGCGAGGCGGTCCTTCGCGACGCGATCGAGCGATGGCTGGAAAGTGGGCTCGGCAGCCTCCGAGAGGCTTCCGTCGGGTCGCTCGCCCTTCGCACCGACTGGTCGGTGGACGCAGCGTGCTCGCTGATGTACCAATTTGCGATGGCCAAGGACCAGCAGCGGCTCGCCCCGCCCACTCCGCCACCGGGCGTGCCGCCCCCGATCCTTACGCAGCCGATCATCAAGATCACGACGGGCGCATCGGGTGAGGGCAGCGACGAGGCCCTCTCCGCGGCCGCTGCCGCGCAGAGCTTGACGCCCACGGAGCGCGAGTGCGTCAAGAGGCTCGCCGCATTCGCCGCCATCGAGGACAACAAAGGGGTCGATGAGATCACCAAGTACCTCGACGGCGCGTCGTCAGCAGGCGCGCCCTCCCCGCACATCATGCGCCTAGTGCACGCGACAGACGCTAGCGTAAACAGCCTTGCGTCGTCGTACGCTGCGGACGACGGTTTTGTTGTCGACCTTCGGTCAATTCGCCGGGCCATGCTTCGCCGTCTGGAGTCAATGCACTTTGGCTTCGCGACTGACAAGCAATGGTCAGAGGAGCAGCGCCGCCAAGCAGGACGCATTCGCGTCGGGCGCTTCAGCGAAGTGGACATCGCCTGCCTTTTTGG
>NW_005195046.1:0-1185 GCF_000372725.1 Emiliania huxleyi CCMP1516
GCTCGCCTGCGCCGTCGACACGTGCATCTGCCGGTAGATGAGCGTGACGTTTGCGGTGAGCGGCAGCGACTGCGACGCGGCGAGGAGGAGGAAGACGGGGCCAAAGGCGGGCGGGAGGCGCTGCTGCTTTGGGGCGGCAGCGTGGGCGGTGCTCTGGGACGGGAGGAGCCGCTCGGCACGGGGCCTCGGGCCGCTGTCGCCGCTGTCGGCCATCTGCATTCTCACCGGGACTTGTTCTTTTTTGAGAGCGCCTTCGTTGTTAATAGTACAAACCCGATGGTCTCTTGCGAGCGGTCCGTCGTTGCAGTCGCACACACTCACACGCCACGCCTCACCACGCGCCCACCCGCTGCCCCGCCCAGGCGGGAAAGAGATGAGGAGAAGGGACAGCGAAGGAGGAGGCACAAACACGTATGGGTAATCTCGCTGGCCCGTAGCGCTCGCGACAACGCCGCGAGGAGGGCGGAGTAGCGACGAGAGGCGGGAGAAGCCGCGAGAGCAAGGGATCGGCGGGCGGCGGCGGTGTCGCAGCTGGCGCGCACTGGCACTAACACAGGCACATCACGGGAGCCGCCCTGTAAAATTCTTTTTCGTGGCAAGAATAGGCACGTACCGTCCCGGACATCAACATCGCTGGTGAAATTCTTTTCATCCGATCTCGTCACCAAGGTGAAGAAAGTACCTGTGTCAGGCGAGAGATTAGCAAGGACAGACGGAGAGAAGACAGCGAGCCGAAAATAACATTAATTTTGTTAGTTGCAGGTCGCGGCGCTCCGGTCCCAGAAGTAAATGCGCAAAAAGCGTTTCTAAATGCCCGACGAGCGTTTCTTTTATTCGCCGAGAGACTAGCGCCGACGCACAAGCAGCAGAGGTGTGCTGCGAGCTGTGCCTGTGAGAGGGGCGAGACACGCAGACGGCGAGGGGGCGGGGGGGCGGGGGCCGTGGGGCTGTGCGTACGGCGCACACACGAGTCGGCTTCGCGATGCGTGGCACCGCGGGCCGGCCGCTGCGCGCCTGCGCCGCGGCAGCTCTGTGCACGAAAACTTGCACTGTGCAAAAAGCCTTGCGCGCACGCCCGCTCCGTAGGCTGCCGCAGATGCAGGCTCTCCGCACCGGCCTCCAGCGCGCCGCGCCGCAGCTGCAGCAGACCCTCTCGAGGGGCTTGCGCGTGTCTGCGCCTGCCGG
>NW_005195045.1:0-1184 GCF_000372725.1 Emiliania huxleyi CCMP1516
GCGCGTTGCACTTGCCAGTGCTGCCCTGGCCTTCTGTCTGCCCGCCCAATGGGTGGCAGGTGCCTCTGCTGCTATGGCATGCCTCACGGCTGCGACTGGCCGGCGCCTCGGCGCGTCAGCTCGGCTCGGCGTAGCGATAGTGGCCAGCGCAACTCGCCTGGACTCAACGCTCAGCCAGGAGCTCCCGCACGCGCTGGCGCGAGTCATGGCGCATGCAACGCGTCTGAATGCTCGCCTCGCCTCGCGCAAATGCGACCGTCCTCGCAGCCGACAGTCCACCGCCTGCTAAAGAAGCACAGCGACGAATGCGGCACCGGCGACACATGGCAGGCTGGTCATGACGCAGTTATAGGGTGTTGTGTGCCGTCAGAGGGACTCTCTGTGTGTCAGGGATAGTCAGGGCTGTCCATCAGAGCTTCACTAAGCTCGGAGACACCCCATTAGCGCGGCTCGACCTCTTTGAGTCACTGCCTTCCCGGCGGTTTGGCTGTAGAGCCTCTACAACAAACTCTACAACAAAATCGCGCTCTACATCGCTCTACAACGCAGGCGCCTCGTCACGCGGCGGATGTAGAGCTCTACAGCTCTACAGCGCTCCAGAGCGCTCTACATCTCTACAGCTCTACAGCGCTCTACACTCTACATCCTCTACACCCTCCCTCAGCAATGTGCTTCCCCGTCCTCTTGCGACGCAATCGCCACGACGCGGCGCAAAGTGCTCACATGACGACGCACCCGGACGTGAGGACGACGCCTCCACCTTGCCGTCTGGCGAGATGGTCTTTTCCACCTTGCTTGCCCCAGGCCCTCGCTCGGACGGCCCGCCTGGCCGTCCTCGGAGCGCAGAAAGTAGGACGCGTGCTGCCCCGCCAACAATTGCACGTACGCCTGCCCAGGCGGCGGGTTGATTGAGCGTGTTGCTCACCTTGCCGCCTCCCGTCGTGCGTGCGGTAGTCTATCTATGGCGCCGTCCGAGCGCAGCAGGTTGTAGCACCCGCCGCGTCGATCGAGGCAGGACACCGCCGTGTACGAGACGCCGGCGGGCGGCTCCATCGTCACCGTGGACGTCTTTCCGGTCGGTCCCTGATGCGGTCGACCTGCTCGGGGAGGGGAAAAAGAAAGAAAAAACTTTGGGCGCAAGGCCCAGGGCGCTCGCGTAAGTGGGGCAGCCGAGCTTTTTCAGG
>NW_005195044.1:0-13659 GCF_000372725.1 Emiliania huxleyi CCMP1516
GCGTTGCTGGGAGTGCCATGCGTGGCGACCCACGCATCGACCATCGGGCGTGCTTAGACCGTGACATAAAGCTTAGGCCCAAGCAGGTCGGCGCAACGGGGCGCGGTGTGAGAAGCAGAAGGAAAAAAATAACAAAGACGAAGGTGTGCTCACACCATGAGGCACATGGCGGTGTTGCGACGCGGGACCGTCGAGAGCGGCTGGTCTCCGAGAGGGGTCGACCGAGATAGCTCTCAGCGTACCGATGTTTTGTCATCCACACAACCTTGTATGAATGTAATAAAACCCTTGTAAACCTCACGTGTATCCTGCGTGTGACGTACAGCGAGAGCGCAACGTCCGCGCCCCCTTGACCGCCGACGGCTCAGCGCGAGCGGCGGTCGGCGCAAACCACGGTCAACGCCCTGGCCGAGGTCTCGACATGGGAACACCTCTCCACGGTCGGACGCCCACGCTCAATGGCGAGAGAGGGAGAAGGGGAGAGGCACTCCCATGCAAACCTGGGCGTGGGCCCAGACAGGGCAGGACGGCCGCGGGCGGCGCCAACGCGCGGCGCGGGCCCAGCAGCAGCGGCAGCAGCAACGGCAGCGGCAGCAGCATCAGCGGAACCAACAGCTCGGCACCTTAGCAGAGCCGACTCACCACTGGCACTGTCCGCGGGGGAGGGATGAGCAGCTCGCCGGCGAGCGTCGTCACCGCGTGGCCTGCGGACAACAACAACAAAGAAATGCCGGCCGGCAGGGCGGGGAATGGCGAGCGGCGTCACCCCAGCGTGTCACCGCGGATCCAGACGCGCGCGCTCGCGCCCTCCTCCTCCTCACCGCCGACCTCGACCTCGAGCTCGCCTTTTCACACCTTGAGCTGTGAAGAGGCGACCCTCGCCCTCACGGCCCGAACCCTCCCGAGGCGCGACCTCCTCCCCTCTGTGAGAAGCGACCTCGGGGAATCTCGGGGAATCTCGGGGAATCAGGTAGAATCTCAGGAAATCCCGGGGAATCTCGGGGAATCATGCCGAATCCCGGGGAATCTCGGGGAATCTCGCACCTCCCCTCTGCGAGAGCTGCTGCGCCAGCATCGTGCTCTTGCCGAGCACGCCGCTCCTACGAGTACCACCGACAGCAGCGCGGGAATACGGTATTGTGCCGTGTACTCATATCACCGCGTGAGTACGAGCGACACAAGCGCAGTGAATACAGCGGAGTTCAGCTGCGTACAGCGGAGTCCGCGTCTCCTCTCGAGCGCCGGCTGGGTCACAAGAATACGTGTTCCGCTTCTGGGGCGCCGCTCCAGTAGGGCGCCAGCGTGCAGTGCGCCGAGCCCGTCACCTCATAGAAAGAAAGGTCAGCGAGTCAGCCCGTCGGCCCCGACACACACACGTCACCGCGTCGTACCCTCCGGCGCATCTCGGCGCATCGCATCTCGGCGCATCTCGGCGCATCTCGGCGCATCTCGGCGCATCTCATCCCGGCGCATCTCGGCGCATCTCATCCCGGCGCATCTCGGCGCATCTCGGCGCATCTCATCTCGGCGCATCTCTCATCTCGGCGCATCTCGGCGCATCTCACCGGGTCCTCCGGGATCCCGACAGCGGGCCCGAAGAAGCGCGAGACAAAGTCAGCCTCTGAGCCGGAGCCGGCGGCGGTGACGATGAGTCCCCGGTACGGCCTGCCACCAGCGGGCGAGAGATAGCCGAGGTATAGCCGGAGACCGCCGAGAGACCGCCGAGAGACCGCGATCATACTGACCACTCTCTTGCTCGCCCTCTAGCCGCCCTCTAGCCACTACTACCCTCTAGCCACGCGCCAGCGCGAGACGGCGTGCAGGTCAGGCGCGAGGGCGGCGACGGCGCCCGCGTCGGGCAGCGCAACCTGCGGCGATCTCGCGCGATCTCGCGCGATCTCGGATGGTCTCGTGCGATCTCGGATGGTCTCGAGCAATCTCGTGCGATCTCTGCTGATCTCTCTTGATCTCGAGCGATCCCGTGCAATCTCGGTCGATCTCGTGCGATCTCCGCCACCAGCAGATCGTCGCTCGCGCCCACAACCTGACGGCGCACACGCGCATGGCTTAGTGCTGCAGAGCCGGGCGGGTGTCAGGCCAGCCGTAGTCCGTCGGCCGCCTTGGCATGTGCGCGTGCGTGCTAGCCCGCTTCGTGTGTGGGTGTGCTGGAGTCCCTCGCCCAGGTCGGCATAAGGGAGAGATCCCGCATCCAGGCCTCTCGAGAGAGGGGGAGAGATGGGGAGAGGTGGGGAGATCTTCCGCTTCTGCAGAGGCGCGCCACGACTTTATCCACTGGCAGCCCGAGAGCGAGTGCGACCTCGCCGCGGGTGGGGCCGACGCCGTCGAGCAGCGGCCTGGGAGGCGACGCCGGGAACTCGAGCTCTATGCAGCCCTCGCCTGTTCACCCACTCCCCTCCTCATGCCAAAGGGAGGGCAGAAGAGCCGACGCGGCCGCGGCCGCCCTCGCCGCGCAGCGCGGCGACGAGCTCTCCGGAGCGGGTCCCGAAGCGGAGGAGGGGCGACTCGCGCCCTCCGGGCGCCGAGAAGAGGGCGTGCGCTGCGGCGAGGGTCGCGTGCCCGCAGAGGTCCACCTCGACCGACGGCGTGAACCACCGCAGCTCAAACGTCTCGCCACGGGCGGGCTCGCCCTCGAGGCCCTCCACCTCGCTCGCGCCCGTCGGCCACATGAAGGCGGTCTCGGACAGGTTCTGGTTCGCGGCGACCGCGCCCATCCAGGTGGCGTCGGCCGGCGCGTCGAGCAGGCAGACGGCGGCGGGGTTGCCGGCAAAGGCGACCCGCGTAAACGAGTCGACGTGCAGCAACGCCGGACAGCGCTCGTCCGCCATCACTAGCGAGCTGAAGGATTTGGCTCGCAACCAGGGAGGGCGGTGAGGAGCCCGGCACAGCGCTCTTGCTCGCATGGAGCCCAAGCAAATTTCGGCCGGTGGCACCCTCCTTTTTTTCGCGGTTTTTGGTTTTTTTGAGAGCGCCTTCGTTGTGAATAATACAAACCCAATGGTCCCTTGCGAGCGGTCCTCTGTCGCAGTCGCACACACGCACACGCCGCACCGCACCGCGCGCCCGCCCGCTGCCCCGCCCAGGCGGGAAAGAGATGAAGAGATGGGACAGCAAAGGAGGAGGCACAAACACGTATGGGAGGTTTCAGTTGTGCGCCACGCTGCCCGGCGTTTCTCACTTTCCGGGTACCGGGACAGCCTCCCCGCCCTTTTGACGTTTTGAGGCAGGAAAGTGGCGGCTACCCCGTACGCCCTGCAGCCTGCTGCCCCAACGCCGACCGCCCTCCCCCCTCCTCGTCCCCCCCTCGAATTCGTCGGCCCCGACAAGCCGCCTGACGTTGGGCCTCCGCCCCGCACGCCCACCCCGGCCCGACACGCACATACAAGACAAACCCGGCGTCCTGCTCTCAAAAGAAACAAACCCTCTCTCAAAAGAAAAAGAAAAAAGGGAATGAGGAGACCAGCGGGGGAGACTCCCCGCCTCTGCAAGCCCCAGAGAGGGGCCGCCATCGCCGAAGCTGTGCCAAAGCATAACTCCAAAACCCGCAGCGGCCCAGGGGGCCTTGGGGGCAGCCTGCTGGACCGCCGCTGCACGGGGCTAGGCACCAGAAGATGAGTGGAATTGATGAATTGGGCCGTTGTCCGTGCCTCCCCTCTATACGTCAGAGTGGGACCTACGCCGCGCCGGGTAAGGGGCGCGCCCGGTCCTCGACGGAGCCGCGCGCCCCAAACGACCCAGGCGGCGAGTAGTCGTCGTTGAACCTCCGGCATGTATTTGCCCATAGTTAGCGCCCGCCCGCCCCCCCCTCCGTCGCTTCGCGAAAGAAAAAACAAAATAAAAACAAGCAAAAGAGAAAGCGAAGCCAAAAAACGATTGCGTAAACGGCGTCACAAAGCCCGCCGGTTTTGATCGACAATCGTGAGATTGACCGCCGTCGACCAGAGAATTGACGGCAGCATGCAAACGATGTGCCAGCCTGCACGGCGCTCGCGCCGCGCCGGCTGGCTCATCGAGCGCGCTCTCTGGCGCCGTCCGGGCCACGCGCGGCGCCGCGCGTGCCGCGCGCCACTCGCCGCGGCTGGCAGTACAGCGCCAGAGCCGCCTCGCAAACACCGCGCACACCACCAGCAGGCTGCTCACCAGGCAGCAGAGTGCTGCACCGGCGGGCAGCGGACGCTGCGGCGCTGCGGCGCCGCCTCCCCGCCCTGTCCACGGAGCAGACGCACGGCGGCACGGCCTTCCACCAGCTGCAGGAGGTGCGCACTTCCCAAAGGAAGCACAGGATGCTCCCTCAGCACACGCAGCTTTGCGCAGCGCAGCGCACTTAGCAGAGCTGGCGAGAATCCTAACGGATTCGCGCTACAGAAAAACGGGCGCACCGGCCAAGATGAGCGCGAAGCGTCCATGCCGGCGGCCAGAGTTCCCGCTGCACAGCGACGAGCAGCAGCTGCCCTCGCAACAGCCGCCGTGGACCAGCGACGAGCTCCTCTCGTCGATCCGTCTCATCGGGCGCGGCGGCGAGAGTGGCGAGGCTTTGCTCGGCGCTCTCGCTGGCGAGCAGTGCGACGGCGTTCTCGCATCCACGATGAGCCTCGATGCCGCCTGGCTGCTGGCCACTCTCGGCGTGCGACCTGAGACGCCGGCGGTGATCGCGTGCCACCACCCGGTCAAGTGCTGGGCGGGAGCGGCCGCCGACCGCCGCTCGGCCGCCTCTGGTGCGGTGCCCGGCTTCCGCAACGCGTGCCTAGTCTTCCCGCCCTTTTGCGACGCGCCGGACAAGCTTAAGGACTGGGCTCCGAAGCGGGAGGAGCAGGCCTACGAGGGGCTGCTCGGGTGCGTGCACCCTAAGGTGTGACCGTCACCGCCCGTCCTGCGTCCACCCATACCGCGCCGGTGTCCCAGCCGTTGGTCTGACTGCGTTTCACCTTCCTATCTGAAGGTGCTGGTGCTGCTCTTTCCCGACGCGGCCGTGGTGGTCGTCGCCACCGCCAACCTCAACCGAGGCGGCTGGGCGGCCGGCGGCGTGCGCAACCACCTCTGGCACCACTCCTTCCCGGTCCGCACCCAGCGCCTCGGCGAGGACGTGGCCGACTGGTCCGCGCTGCTTCCGGACGGCTCCTTCGGCTCGCCTCCCTAGACGCGGAAGAAGTGTTGTTGCATTCCAACCAGCCCTCGAGAGGGCACGTACTCCGCCGTACTCGACCGCACTCCGCTGTAGCCCCTGTGCTCGTCTCCACCGTCTTCACGCGGTGCTCTGGAGACTCTGCACGAGACCGTACTCCCGCCCCGAGGCTGGCGCATCCAGCACGTACCTTAAGGTAGGCGCGGAGCTCGCCTGCCTCTTCGCCTCGATGCTGGCGCCGTGTGCGCCGCACGCCGCCACCGTCGCCCTCTTTTGGCGTCTGGCGAGGTACGACTGGCGCGCGGCGCCTCCCAACGTGCATCTGGTGACCTCGGCTCCGGGCATCTTCCCTCTCCGCCCCGCCCCTCCGCCGCCCGGTTGTGTCGCGACGGTGCGGTGCGCGCTCGCGGGCGCGAGGCGCTACTACAGCGGCCTGCTCGACGCGCGCGACGTGAACGCCGCTCCCCCGAGGCGGGGCGAGGGCAGTGGCGACGGCGCGGGCGACGGCAGTGGCGACGTGGGCGGCGGAGGCGAGGGCAAGGGGTCGCGTCTTCTGCGCATCGCCAAGGCTGCGCGCCAGCTGTGCCGGAGCAGCGGCGAGGTCGCTCTGGAGCTGCGCCCGCAGCCGGGCAATCCACACGACGCGAACGCCGTCGCAGTCTGGATGCCGGCGGCGCTGCGAGAGGCGCTGGCCGCGGCGGGCGGCGACGCGGCGGCGGTGCGGGAGGAGGAGGGGCAGCTCGGCTGCTTGCCCCGCGAGGTCGCGGCGTGGGTCAGACCTTTCCGAGACCTTTCCGAGACCTTTCCGAGACCTTTCGCTCGTGCCAGGTCGCGGCGTGGGTCGCGCCGCTGCTGCGCCGCGGTGTGCTCGTCGCCACCGCCGCCGCACCGGCGAGCTCACTCTTTGGGCTTGGCTGCCTCTCCAGGCAATCTCGGGCAATCTCGACGCGATCTCGAGTAGGCGAGCTCACTCTTTGGGCTTGGCTGCCTCTCCAGGCAATCTCGGGCAATCTCGACGCGATCTCGAGTAGGCGAGCTCACTCTTTGGGTTCGGTGTGGTGCGCGGCTTTGAGGTGCTCACGCTGCACTTTTGGCTGCCCGCCGGCGGCCAGCCCTGCCTCGACTCGAACGGCGACGGCGGCGTGTGGGGGAGCCTGCTGCAGCTGCTCGGGCGGGCGGAGCGGCCGCGGGGTTTGCACCGATTGCTTCAGCTCCTCGGCCGGACGCGCGAGCGTGGGAGGTTGTGGCGCAGCCCGCGCGATGCCGCGGCGGACTACTACTCCACTTCCTCGCTGGGTAACCTGTACCAGAATACGCGCTTCGCGCAGGCGTTCGTGCACGCGACGGGCGGCGACGGTGGCGGCTCGGAGGGAGAGTCCGAGGATGAGGAGCAGCGGGTCTGGTCGCACATTTCTGTCCTCGATTTCTTGTTAGGCGCGTCGGAGGACGAGGACGAGCAGCTCCCGGGGCTGATCGAGGGGCATCCGCCGCGTCTGCCGGACCACCTGCCGCAGGCGCTTCATCCTGTCTCTCCTCATAACAACAGGACGATGATTTTATTGCGGTTGTTTGTGCTCCCCCGCCTCGCAGGTGCTCTTCCCGTCGACGCATTCGGTGAGGAGGCTGCGCGATGAGGCCGTTGGACGGGCGCGCCAAGATGCGCGCCGGCTGCGCGAGGGGCGCCGTGTGCTGCTGCGCGGCCTCTGCGGCGACTTGTGCTCGCTGAACGGCCGCACGGGGGTGCTGCAGGAGCAGCTAGAGGAGGGGCCGCTAGCGCTGGCCGAGGGGGAGTGCGTGCTCATCTGCGGGCTGCGGCGCCGCGCCGAGCTCAACGGGCAGCGCGTGCGGATCGGCAGGCGCGTGCCTGCTCGGGGCCGCTACGTGGCGGTCCTGGACAGCGGCGAGGCGCTCTCGCTGCGCCGTGCGAACCTGTCGTCTCTGCAGTGGTGCGTCGAGCTCGAGCCGGGCGAGGCTAGGGGCGAGGAGCACGCCAAGCTCGTGAGCCTGAGTGCCGCCAACCTCGTCGCCACCGCGGTGCAGCCTCACGGGCGCGTCGTCCTCCGCGCGAACGCCGCCCAGCCCGTTGCGGAGGGGCAGCCGCTGCCGCCCGCTATGAGCCAGGAGGGGAGGCGCGGCTGGCGCTGGTGTGGCGTGGCGGCCTCGCGCCTCGCGGGCGGCTGGTGGCGGGTGAGGCTCGAGGGGGGGGTCGGGGACGTGCGCGTGCGGGAGCGGCATTTGTGGGCGGCGCCGCCGCGGCTGCCGTGGCTCACCTACATGATGTCGGCGAGGACGTGGTCGGACGTGCTGCGCGTGCAAGCTGGCCGACGGTCGCGCCTGCGCCCGCTGCTGGCGGAGTGCGAGCAGACCACGCAGCAGCAGGGCTTCCAGCACTCGAAGGTGGCGGTGCGGCGCTGGCGCGACGGGAGCGGCTACCTCTACCTCGGCTCGCACAACTTCTCGCCGGCCGCCTGGGGCTCTCCGCGGCTGCTCGCCACGGCGAGGATGCACGTCGGCGGCGGCGGCGGCGAGACCGTGCTCTGGGTGTGGCGAGCTACTGTGAACAACTAATGAACTGTGTTACTCACTCTTAATCAGGCGAGGGGGTGCTCTGGGTGGCGAACTACGAGTGCGGCCTCCTCCTCGTCCACCCGCCAGGCGACGCGGCGCCGGTCGGCTTCTGGGACGCGCTGCAGGCCCGGCTCGGCTTTGCTGCCAGCGGCAGGACGCTCGACGGCGGCGGCGTCGGCGGCGAGGACGGTAGAGGCAGTCCGACAGCGCGCCCGTTCACGCAGGCTGACTGCAGGCTCCTCGCGCGCGAGATGTACGTGCAGGCGGCGGCCGAGGCCGAGGCGGCGGCGGCGGAGGCGCAGGCGGCGGCCGTGCCGGCGGGGGCGGTGCAGCTAGCCGAGGGGCAGCAGCAGGCGCGGGCGGCGGCCGCTCACGCCGACGGCACGGAGGCGATCGCGGAGCTGAACGACGAGGCGCGCTACGAGGTGGTTGGCGTGGCCGAGGCTGTGCGCTGGCGGGCCTCCCTCCCTGAGGGCCGCGCGGCGCAGCACAGCTACGCGGAGGAGCGGCGGGAGGAGCGGGCGGAGGCGCTGCTCTTGCCGTTGCATTGGCCACCGCCCACCGGCCTGACTGCGCCTTTTTGACGGGGGTTTATTATGTGCTCTCCACGTTAACCGCGCGAAACGGAATTCAGTCGAGAGACGAGAGAAAAAATCTGTTCCGTCGGCCGTGCCCCGCGCAGAGTCGAGACGGTGTCGAGATTATCGTGGAAGACACATGGGTGGGGGGTCGCCTAGGCTACGTAGTTCCAATTCACTCTGACACGCTAATCTTGAAAACGCGTCCAACGGAGCTCCGTGTTGCTCCCAGCGGAATCCCCCGCGCTTCCTGCGGCCATGGCCGATGATACTAGTATGAGAGGTCATCTGGCTACCGCGAGCGCGACTCAACTCGTCGACGTCGTCCGATGATTGTGCCTCAAAGTCAGCCTCCGGAGGCTATCGTGGGGTCGAGCCGGCGGTAGCCGTGACATGTGGTTCCACCACCCCTCGCAGGCTTTGCCTCTGACCGCCACCGTTCCCAGGCTGCCTAATGGGATGGAAAGGAAGGCTGGGCGAGCGTATAGAAGCGTTCTCGACCTCGTCGTGGCAATCTGCACGGCAGCGCTGGTAGGCGCGATGAGCGTCGTGCCACCTGACCCGAGACGGGTCGCAGGCGTCGTACCGAGCGCGTCGAGACCGTGTCCTGATGTGATCTGCACGGGTGAGTCACGTCGGCGTCAAAGGAGCGACGTGCGACCTGTCAGAGCTTGATCTCCGATCTCAGCGGCGTCGAGTCGATTCCGGCGCGGGACAAAGGTACATACCCGGGACGCGCAGAGGCAGCTGCGATCCCGCCGAGTGGACGGTTGCACACCGCGCCACCTGCTGTGTGCAACCGTCTACTCGGCGGGGTCGCAGCTGCCTCTGGAAGGCACCGACATGTACATGTACCTTTTTGCGCAAATGGTCAAACCAAGGTTTTGTAACGCGAGCTGTGCCACAGTGAAATGGAACTAGCCCTACCTCTAGAGACCTACAGACTACAGTATATACATACCTCTTAGTCTTACCGTACTGTTATAATGATAGTAATCGGACATTGTGGTCGGAGGGCGCCCGGGTCGCCCCGGAGCGGCCCCGCGGCCCCGCGCAGGGAGGTGGGTGGAGGGCGGGCACCACACGCCATCGGGTAGGCCGCGCCGCGGGGACGCAGCTAGGGCCAACTGGGTGCGCGGCGCTAGAGGGCAAAGCCGTAGGGACCCTGGCACTATACGCGCTACGCTACGGAGCGCGTGAATCGTGGGGGGGGTACCCATAGTACTGGGCGGTAGGGGCGGTGGACACTCAGGCAGACCGGAGCTCGGCGCACTTCTCCGCGCATGCGCGCGCATCGGCGAGCTCGCCCGCCGCGAGCTTCAGCCTGGCGAGCTCGGCCCAGATGTCGGCAGCGCGCGGCTCCAGCGCAAGCGCCGCGCCGACCGCGTCTAGCGCCGGCTCCACCTATTCGCAAGCCGACCCGTAAAGGAGACGCCGTTCACACTAGCCGGCGGCATGAACAGCGGGCGACACCATTCCCAGCTGGCCCAAGCACTGACCCAGAGCGAGCTCGGCGGAGGCGCGCTGCGACGCGCGCACCGCAACGTCACACGCCGCGTAGCACGCCGCCCCCGCCTGGCGGGAGATAGCCGAGATACAGCCGAGAGAGACACCTCACAGCCGAGAGATAGCCGAGAGATAGCCGGGAGATAGCCGGGAGATAGCCGAGAGAGAGAGAGAGAGAGAGAGAGAGAGAGCCGAGATATGGCCCGCGCCTCGGCCGCGTCGCCAAAGGCCAGCAGCGCCTCCTCGACGCTCCCCTCGCCGCCGCAGTTGCGCACGTCGCAGCCCAAGTTGTACAGCGCGTCGAAGGACGCGACGCCACTCGCCCGGCCGAGAGCGACGGCGCGGCGGCCGGCGGCGGCGGCGCCGTCCACGTCGCCTTGCCTCCGCCTCGCCGTCGCCAGCTGTATCCACGGCTCCGCGTCGGCAGGGTTGAGGCGCACCTAATCTAGTGAGGTCGTGCTATGCACACTTCACTCACTCGCTGGCGCTGGCCGTGTTGAGGCGCACCGCGAGCTCGAGCAGCCGCGCTGCCTCCGCGCCGCCGGCAGCCCTGCCCTCGCCCGCCTCGCCCCCCTCACCCTCCTCGGCCGCCTCGCCCTCCTCGGCCCCCTCGCCCTCCCGCCTCTCCTGCCCCTCCCGCCCCTCCCGCCCCGCCCGCCCCTCCCGCCCCGCCTGCCCCGCCTGCCCCTCCCCTGCGGCGGCGTCGCCCCCGCCCCCGCCCAGCGCGGCGATGGCCCTGGCGGTGAGTACGCCTGCGCAGCCGATACCGCACTCATGCCGACTCGTGGCGACTCCAATCTCTCGTCGATTGTGTCGATCAATTCGAGACTGCGTGCAAGTCGGTCGTCCATGACGGCGAGCTCGCACGCGTACAGAGAATTGGCGCGGGGTCCAAAGGAGTGGGTTCACCACCACCCTGCTCTTTCAATGGTCTATCAATACTGGGTCTTTATCAACCAATGGTGACGCTCGCCCGCATGGTCGACATACGCGGCCGACTGCAGGAAGAGGACGAGAATGTGCCTCACGCCTAGCCCCGGGGAGATATGGGGAGATATGCGGAGATGTGCGGAGATATGGGGAGATATCGGGAGATAGTGCCTCACACCTAGCCTCGCGGAATCTCGGCTCATCTGGAGCTATCTCAGTGGGTGACAGCAGCGGGACGTCTCTCGGCGCCTTTTGCGGTCCGCGCGCCCGCGTGCCACAGCGCTCCCGCGTGCAGCAGCGCGTGGCCGATTCCGCCCGGCTCAACCACAGCGCCGCCGTGAGCCTCGCCGCCCTCCTCCGCCGCCTCCTCCGCCTCCTCCTCCTCCGCCTCGCCGCCGCGGACGGCGAGGAACCTTCGAGGTCAGACGCAGGCAGGAGGTCGGGCAGGCGGTCTTGTGCCGTGTATTCAGAGCACCGCGCGAATGCGAGGGAGGCGATGCGGTGCAATACAGCGGAGTCCGGTTGCAACACAAGAGAGCGTACTCCGCTTCTAGGGCGAGATACAGGGAGATACGGGGAGATATGGACTCCGCTTCTAGGTTGTAGGAACCAAGTGCCGCCGCCCTCGTGGCCTGCGCTGAGCGCGACGTTGACAGTGAGGAGGTTGGCGTCGCCGTGCGGGGCCATGTGGTCCTTGGAGCGCGCCGCGTCGTACCGCACAACAAGGGCGTTGAGAACCCGCAAGTCGGACGGCTTGTGCTCGGGCGGCAGCAGTGCCGCAGTCGCGATGGCGGCGATGTCGGGGAGCGCCGCTGCGACGGCGGCGGTAGCACGCGGCAGGTCGGCGAGGTGAAGCTCGTCCGAGCCCGACTGAAGCGTGTAGCGCGAGCCCCACCCGTCTGCAGCGGCTCGCTCCTCCGCCTCGGCGATGATGTCTGCGCACGTCTCGGGTGCGAGAACCGGCTCGACGGTGGCATGGACCAGCGCACGCGATCCAAACGGCGCGTTGCCAGGCGCAACGAGCGCGTCGGAGCCGACCAGCCGCGGAGTGGTCGCGATGCTGCGGCAGCTTGGCGCCGAGGCGATGGTCGGCCACGCCCGCAGGCACGCCTCGCACTCGTGGCGGTGAGACCTAGCGTTGAGCCGTCGGACGGCATCGAGCTCCGTGAGCGACAGGGCGGCGGCGTGCACGAAGAGCATGTCCACAACACGATGCGGGCCGCCGCGAAAGAGCCACGACACCCTCTGCGGACAGCCGGCAGCAAGAGTTGAAACAAAACAACGC
Organism: Emiliania huxleyi CCMP1516; assembly: GCF_000372725.1. Taxonomy (NCBI): domain Eukaryota; phylum Haptophyta; order Isochrysidales; family Noelaerhabdaceae; genus Emiliania; species Emiliania huxleyi. The sequence goes on from NW_005195044.1 coordinate 12,008, forward strand.
CGGCAGCAAGAGAAACTGCAGTGCGGACCGCCACTGCTGCCTGTAAGACTGGGGGGTTGTACACGCTCTGAGGCCTCAGACCCCCCTCTGAGGAGGGGTCGGACCCCTGGCTTGGCGGCACAGAGGGTTTGACTCTGACTCTGTGCCGCCTCTGTGGCCTCTCTTGGCTGATTTTGGCCTCAGAGGGTCCCCGGCCGAGGGTCTGTCTTGGCGCGGCACAGAGGGCGTTGACCTCAGAGGGTAGCCCCCTCTCGGCAGACAGAGGCGAGAGCCCCGGGCGGAGGCCGGAGCGCCTAGCCCTCCACGAACGGCGCTGACCAGGGAGGGCGGGGAGGGGGCGGAAGCAGCGAGCATGACTTAGGCGCTACTCTACGCTTCGAGCGCCCGGCACCACACACGCTTGCTGCTGCTGCAGGCTCGCCCACAGCGCCCGCGCCGACCCCTGCGCGACAGCTTCGCGCGGCCAGCGGCGCCGCCGACCCGTCAACTTGAGTGAGGATGTGCTTGGAGCGGCCGCCCGAGGAGGAGGTAGTGATCTCCACATCCGTCCCCTGCTCCAGCTTGGCCATGAGGCGCCGCGGCGTCCTAGTGAACTCGAACTTGAGGTATCCGAAACCAATGGAAGCTGGGCCTGCTGGGGGGGGTTCTCTCTGCTTGGTGGGGGGTGGGGGATCACGACAGACTTGAAATACCGCTGAAAACTCCCTCTGAGGAGCGGCCTCGCGGGGCTTGCCTTGGCGTCTCAGAGGGTCCCCGTAGCCTCAGAGGCTGCGCCGAGAGAGGCTGGCTTGGCGGCACAGGCCTTCAGAGGGTCGGCCCAGGCACCCTCTGAGCCGCTCGTGGATGGCCTCTCTTGGCACACAGAGGGTACCCTCTGAGACGAGCAGATCTGGGCCCCCTTGCCTCAGACCCCCCCCCCTCTGATACAACCCCCTAGTCCTGAGAGAGAGAGAGATTTTTAGCAATACCAAACAACTCTAACACTCACACGTAATTTGGGGCCTGGAGCCCTGTTCACTAAGGAGAACAACAAGACGACAAACAACCCTCCCCTCGCACCGAGACAGGACACCGAGGGCAAAAGTGAAAAGAAAGCCGAGATACTAACGCAAGCAGTCTCGGACGCAAGAACTGTAGTGAGCCAGTGTGAACATCCTCGCTACCCAACGCGGCCAAAGGATATCCACCTCGAGAACCTCGAGAGAGTGTGAACCAGTCTCCACCGACAGCGCCTCACTGAGACGGCCGCAATCTCCTTGCTCGCTCCACGTGCAGATGCGCATTTGGCGAGCTCGAATATAAGCGTCTACTCGTGCAGGCGCTCGTTTTAGCTAAGAAACGCGCCTACACGTGTGGCCGCGTACATTGGCTTGAGGTGATATACGCACTTGGTGTGTGATCGATACATTTTTTAACACCTTAGGTCTCAGGAGAGCTGGAGAGGGCCGCAGAGGTTGTATTCGAGTGGAAGGCTGAGGTGGGAGGTCAGGTAGGGGTCTGGGCGGCCTACACGTGTGCAGTCCTTTTTGGGTTGACAGTTGCTCAGTGCATGACTTGCCCCCCCGGGAGGGGGGGGGTCGAGGAGACAATACAGTTATACGCGCGGCCACACGTGTAGGCGCGTATCTTAGCTAAAACGAGCGCCAGCACGA
>NW_005195043.1:0-1184 GCF_000372725.1 Emiliania huxleyi CCMP1516
AGCGTACCAGAGGCGTGAGGGCAAGGAGGCACACATCGAGAGCGCGCGACGGAGGCGGCGACCACGGAGGAGGCGACAGAGGAGGCGACGGAGGTGACGGTGGCGCCGACGGGAGGGGCCCAGCCAGTGGCGGGGAGGGCGAGGGCGGCGGGGAGGGCGGCACAAGCTCCTCCTCGGCGCCGTCTGCCCCGGCTGCCCACGCCCAGATGCGGCGCAGCGGGGAGGTGCCGCGGGAGGGGCCAGGCGCCACCTCCCCGTCGGACTCTGCCACGGGGGTGTCTGCGGGCTTGGCAAGCGGTGGGAGGCCTGCGTTGGGCAGGCACGCCGTCGTCAGGGCGGGAGTGCGCGGTCTCTCGTGCAGTGTGCTCGGAGTGTGCTCGGAGCATCGCGTGAGTTCAAGCTAGGGCTGCGATGACAGCGGAATCATACGGTGTCGATCTGTCAGTAGATTCAGCATCTCCGGAGGGCGGGCCAGGCGCTAGGCCAGGCGGTGGCATCGGCTCGCTTGCCTCGCCCTGGCCGCCGGCAGGGAGGATGGCGCGGGCCGGAGGGGGCGGCGCGCGGCCGTCTCTGGCGGCGGACTCATAGAGAGCCACAAGCTCTGCGACCCTCAGGGCGGCGACGATGTGGCTTACCTAAGGTCAGGTCAGGTACAGGTAAGGAGAACTTCTCCACACACACAAGGTGGTGGGGCAAGGGCCAGGCAGCCCTCGCGACTCCACGTCTAGACGACAGGAGCCCCACGGCATTCAAAGTGCAAGGGCCCGGCGCGCGTGGGTGAGCGGTGTGGGAGTGAGTGTGGGAGTGTGTGTGTGTGTGTGTGTGGCGGGACCTGCTCGCTGCCGAGGCCAAGCAAGGGACCGCCGGGCTCCTTGCTGCCGCCCGCCGGCAGCGCCTCAAAGTGCGAGATCAAGGCCGCGATCTGCTGCGCCGTGTACCCCTGCTCCTGCAGCCACGCCAGCTCGGAGGCGGCGCCCGCACCCGCGCCTCGACGGGCAATCTCCGAGATCGCAATCTCGAGCTCGGCCTGCTCCTGCTGCTGCTGCTGCTGCTGCTGCTGCTGCTCCTCCTCCTCCTCCTCCGCCTGCGCGCGCCGCGCGCCGCGGCGCTCCTCCTCCCGCACGTGCGCCAGCGGCTGCTGCGGGGTGGAGGAGGAGCCGGTGGCCCTATACCACATCGCACAC
>NW_005195042.1:0-1184 GCF_000372725.1 Emiliania huxleyi CCMP1516
CCGCAGCAGCGCGCGCCCGTCACCAGAGTTGGAGGGCAGCAGCGCCCCAATGTACACCTGGGTCGACTCGGCTCGCTTGAGCACCAGCCGGAAGAGACGGCGCGAGTCGCGGCTCAGGCTCTTTCTGACCACGTCGTTCGCATAGAACAGCACCAGCGGCGTCGAAGACGTGGGCGCGGGCGCGGCGGCGGCCGCCGCTGCAGCCGGCGCCGCCACCCCCGCCGCCGCCTCCGCCGCCTCCGCCGCGGCGGCGGCTTCCGCGGCGGCGGCGCGGCCTGCAGCGACCGCCGCAGCCGCGCCCGCGCCCTCGTCTTCGACGCTGCTGGTGCTGAGCTCCGCGCGCCCTGAGCTGAGAGAAATGGAGGCGAGCGATGCGCGCCCCTGAGGTGCACTGTCGACGCCTCCGCTGGCGACAACGCCCTCCTCGCTCTCGCCGCTCTGCTCTACGAGAGCGCTCCATGTGGCTGCGGCGGCGGGCGGTGGTGGGAATACTGGGGAGACGTCACGCGAGCTCTCGCGGACTCTCTGCTCGATACGCGCGTGCGTCGCGTCGAGGGCGGTCAGGTCGGGGAGAAGGTCGTCCATGAGTGGCCAGCAATGAGCTGCAGCAGTCAGGGCTGCTTGCTGATGGCAGCGCAGAGTGGCCGGCACTGGGCCGCCGCAAGCCACGAAAGAATTTAAGCTCAACTCTCTCTCACAGCACGAAAAGAATTTTGTTTAGTCCAACCGACTCTCGGTGAGAATCCTTGGGGTTCTCTGCCTGTGCTGTCCCATCCCTCCCTAGGCCGGCTGGATTGTTTCTTTCTTTTCGCGGGCTTCTGCTCCTCGGAGCTGACGTCTGTGGTCCGCAGTACTGTTAACAGTACAGATTCTGCCCGTTTCGTTTAGGCGCCTAAACACTCAGGAGATAATAATAACAGTACAGATTCTGCCTTTCGTTTAGGCGCCTAAACACTCAGCGAGGTTGAATGTTGTTGTGTGTCGCGACAAACCGTGCGTTGAGTGAGCTCTGCTGTGCCCACATACACCCCTGACGCCTGACATAACACGCCCCTTGGGCTCGGCGAGGTTTTCCGGAAAACAAAAAGGAAAACAGAGGGTCCCCAGCACTTTGCGTTTCCGGAAATTTCCAGGGAAAACAGAGGGTGTTTGGTGCTCCATTCTGGAAACTCGCTGTTTTCCCT
>NW_005195041.1:0-1184 GCF_000372725.1 Emiliania huxleyi CCMP1516
GTGGTAGGGGAACCAGGAGAGGGCGGGGATGGCAAAATCCTCGTCGCGCAGCAGCATGTTGACGTCCATCAGCATCACGTACGCGTGTAGCCCGTGCTCCCGCGCAGCCTTGTTGAGCTCCCCAACCTGCTTGACTCGCGGGTAGATGCCCCAGCTCCGGCCGATGTAGCCGGCAATGTGCGCGCCATGCTCGTCGTCCCAGCCCGGAGGCGGTCGGCGCATGCGCGCCGTCGCGGCCGCCTCGTCGCTCGTCCGATACAGGCCCTCGGGGAGCGACTCCACAACCGGTAGCCAATACACCTTCCAGCCGTGCCGCGAGCTGAGCTCGACGGCCAGCTGCAGCCCTTGCGCCTGGTACGGCCCGAACGTCCACGGAAAGGATGGCACTACGAGGCCAAGCGTGAGCTCTCCGCTTAGGCTGAGGCAGGAGACCAGTAGTGTCAGCATGGATCCAGCAGATGACGTGTCGGAAGAAAGCGGCTTCCAAGTAGCGCATCACCCCTCTCCTTAAAATCCCTGTGTCGTGGCGGCGTGCCGTCCTCCCATCCCTCCCTTGGGTTGTCTGTGTTCTTTCTTTCTTTTCCTCCCTGGGCTGTCTGTTTTGGCGGCTCACTAGCAACCCCGTCGTCGGCTGTCACGATCGATGCATGCACCCGAACGAACGAAGGGGACCCCAGCGCCAACACCATCTGTGGAGGTACAAGTGCTCGAAACGAGAGTGGACCTGAGCAACGACATGACTTGGCGGCAAATGATCGGAGTGGGTGTCGTAAGAGTCGTCCTTGCGCGAGGAGAGCTCGATAAACTCGAGGGGCCAAAATACGCCGCGAGGAGAGCGGAGTTACGCCGAAAGGCGAGGGAAGCCGCGAGAGCAAGGGATCGGCGGGCGGCGGCGGCGGCGTCTCAGAACGAGGCCGAGGAGAGCGATGAGTCAGAGGAGGAAGCGACAGGAGAGAGAACGATGAGAGTGTGACGACCGCGAGGTGGCATGAATGAAGGTCGCTGCGAGAAATGGCGAGAAACTGCGAAGATAGGAACGGCGGGAGCGTCGGCGGGAGGCTGAGAGGTGGCGCCATCTGAGAGAGAAGGCGGCCGGCGGGGCATGAAATCGGCGAGCGTCCGTTGGCTAGGGCCCTCCGCGGGCCGAGGCCGCTTTGTCTTCCCCTTCTTCCGTGCGCTGCTCG
>NW_005195040.1:0-1184 GCF_000372725.1 Emiliania huxleyi CCMP1516
TGCCTGGGCAACGGGGCCAGATCCTGGGGGTACCAGCGGGCGGGCGCCGCCCCCTTTAAGCGCGCCGGCAACCGCAGCGCGCGCAACGCCCTTAGGGCCGGGTTGTAACGCGCCGCACCTACACGGTGCCGGTTTCCCCTTCCGAGGAGCACCCCCGCCTACACTCGGGGGGAGGGACGTCACATTTACATTTTTTGACGGTCGTTGCGGTCGATCCCTGTTTCGACTGTTTGAGCTTGTGCGTCTTGGGTCCGGGGTTGTGTTTTTGTGGGAAGGGACCCCGGGGTTGCGTCCCTGTGGCTGTCACTGTGCTCCTCTCGGGTGCGGCCCGGGTCGTGCCCCTTTTGGATTTGAGCCCTGGAAAGGGTCGATTCCGCGGGGTACGGGACCCCTCGATCGTTTCGCCCTCCCTCACGGGGGGGTTCATTGGGGGGGGGGTCATAACAAACCCGGTACAGGGTCGTGCCCCTTTTGGATGTCTGGGAAGAGGTCTCTTTTCCCCGGCTGTGGTGGGTAATGCCCCCCCCCCCCCCCCCTCCCCCTCCCCTCCCGGCCGGTATGCGGGGGCGCCTCGTGCAGCCTCGCGTCGTACGCGTTGGAGGCGTCGAGACTCGCGAGCAGGCTGGGCGCCTAGTCTCGGGGCAGTCTCGGGCAGTCTCGGGTACTCTCGGGTAATCTCGGGTAATCTCGGGCAATCTCGGGTAGTCTCGGGCAGTCTCGGGTAATCTCGGGTAGTCTCGGGTAATCTCGGGCAGTCTCGGGTAATCTCGGGCAGTCTCGGGTAATCTCGGGCAGTCTCGGGCAGTCTCGGGTAATCTCGGGTAGTCTCGGGTAATCTCGGGCAGTCTCGGGTAATCTCGGGCAATCTCGGGTAGTCTCGGGCAGTCTCGGGTAATCTCGGGTAATCTCGGGCAGTCTCGGGCAGTCTCGGGCAGTCTCGGGTAGTCTCGGGTAGTCTCGGGCAGTCTCGGGTAATCTCGGGCAGTCTCGGGCAGTCTCGGGTAATCTCGGGGAAATCTCGGGCAGTCTCGGGTAATCTCGGGTAATCTCGGGTCATCTCGGGTAATCTCGGGTAGTCTCGGGTCATCTCGGGCAATCTCGGGCAATCTCGGGTAATCTCGGGTAATCTCCTAGCCGCCAGCCGCGTGCCTCTGCGGCGAGCTCCGCGCGGCGCGGGACCTGCG
>NW_005195039.1:0-1184 GCF_000372725.1 Emiliania huxleyi CCMP1516
CCCGCTCCGCCGCCCGCTCCGCTGCCGCAGCGGCAGCAGCGGCAGCTTGCGCGCGCTTCTCCTCCGCCTGGGACTCGGCAGCGGTCGCAACCGCTGCGCTTCTCCGCGCCGACGCCTCCTCGAGCTTCGCTGCCGCCGCCTCCTCCGCCGCCCTTACGGCCAAGCGGGCCGTCGCCTCTCGCGCTAACGCCGCCTCCTCGGCGGGATCGAGGCCGTCTGACACGGCCTTTGCACGCGCCGTCTTTACCGCCTCGAGCGCCTCCACCGCCCAGGCCGTGGCAGCGTCTTGGTTCTGCATGCTCCTTTTGATAAAGAGTGCCAACAAACACGCCGTCGCAAAGCTGAAAGAATTTTACAGCTAGAGAAAGCGGAACCGAAACAACGCAATCTCTCACATGTCCCACGTCAGCGATTGTGGGGACTACATGATTACACGAAGGGTGGGGGGGGCCGTCCGCAGAGCTAGGCGGCGCGGGCACCCCCCGCTGGGGCCGAGCGTAAGAAGCCGTTTGCCACTTGCTTGTTCTTGACCCAATTGGCACGCGCTGGGGAGTTGAGCCAGTCTTTACGCCCATTGCGCGCCTGCTTGTTGATGTTCTCGGCGTCGCCCGCCACCGCCGCCATGGAGATCTGCTGCGTGTGGTGGACGACGAAGGAGGAGGCGCTCGCCGACGCCGCCCCGTACTCCGTACGGTCCGTCTTGCTGACCGCCGCCTCCTTGGCGAACACGTGGAGAAACTGCTTGGTGGGCGGTGCAATGCCACCCAAAGTCTCAACGAGCACCAGCCGCGTTATGGCTTTCTTGACCCACTTCGCGTCGTAGTACTGCGCCCCCGTCCACTTCCTTGACCCATTCTTCTCGACCCATCCGTCTCCATACGCGTGGTCTTTGACCCATCCCTTTCCAGTCGAGTGGTCGAGCGGCCCGTCCACCTGCCGGCCACGCTCCTTGCACCCCACGACCGCCGTCAACGCCTTATCCAGCCTGAGGGCCCAACTTCAGAATCGTGCTTTTTTGGTTAGGGACCAAAGCGCGAAGGACCACTTTTGGGTTAGGGACCGCGGGCGACAGGTTAGGGACCGATCGCCGCCGCATACGCCGGCGGACGGCCACCATCGGTGTTTTTGGCTTCGCCACCGTTCAAAGCGTGCGCAATGCGCTCGCCGACATCAAGCGAGCACGC
>NW_005195038.1:0-1184 GCF_000372725.1 Emiliania huxleyi CCMP1516
CGCGGACCACATATCGCTGGTCTCGTTCAGTCCATTTTCAAGCACTCAAGCCGCCGCTGCCCCGCTCCGCTCCGCTGTACCCTGTGGACCGCCTGTCAATCGAGTCGCGCACCCACGTGCGAAGACCCCCCCCCTCGGTCTCGAGCACATCGCCTCGGCCCAGCCGGCCCACTGACGTCCAACGCGCTAGCTCGACGTCGAGCACCGGCAGCTGCACGCACGAGGGGTGCTCGGCGTCGGAGACGAGCTCGAGGGTAGCGGGCGAGCCGAGCGAACCCTCGCCCAGCCAGTCCTCCCCAGGCGCCTGCAGCGGGTGGCGCATCGCCCTCGGGTGAGCCGCCGAGCACACCTGCAGCCGCACCCGGTCTCCGGCGTGCACTCTGCAGCCGATGCCGCCGAGTCTGAGGTCGACCCGCCGCGGGCGGTCGTCCAAAGGGGCGGCCCGCGGGCCGGTGCCGACGCCGGCGACGCGGTTCTCTTTGAAATCGACGCGCTCGATCGCCTCGCAGAGGTTGAGAGACGTGCCTCCGCCCAGAGCGGAGAGGCAGTCGGGGGAAAGAAGCCCGAGCCCACGCGGCGCCCGCACGACACAGAGCCGTGCGAGAACGTCGCACTCGGGGGCGGAGCAACGCATGTGGAGCGTCGCCCGTACGACCCCAACCAGGTCGGCGTTCTCCGGGAACGCCTAATAGGACAACCTCGGCAATTCGGTATCTCGTTGGCGCGGGGTAGTAAAGTAGGTGTCGAGTCTGGGGTGGATAGACTACAGTTCAGGGCTATTGGTGTAAACGGGTCTCCCCCACCCGCTGCCCCCCATCAGAAGAGGGTCTTAACCGACTAGCTAAAAGGGGATCCGAGGTCGGGGAGTTGTGTGGGTTTCAGGTGTGTGCTGTTGGCAAAGCAAGAGGGATGGCACTTGGAGCACTTGGAGTGCAGTGATCTGTGATCTGTAAGGGTCCGCCCGCAGGCGCATTTTGTATACCGAGGCGGTGCCCGGTGCCGAACCTGTCCGCTGTCTACGAGGTGGCCACTGTCCGCGGCGGCCCTAACACTACAGATAATTTTTCTTTTTTCTCGCTCCGGATGTAATGGCTACCACCGCCGTCTCGAGCATCACAACTCCGCGCCTCCTCCTCCGACCATTCGCACGCTCTGACACTGCCGCGATTGCCAGCCACTGCGGT
>NW_005195037.1:0-1184 GCF_000372725.1 Emiliania huxleyi CCMP1516
GGTACCGACACGGCGACGACGCGCTGCCCAGCGAATGCCTCGACCTTCTTTGGCTGCTGCTGAGCCTGCTGGTCGCCATGGCCCAACATGCCCCAGTATCCACCGCCCCAGCTCCAGAGGGCGCCGTCGGCGGAGAGGGCGAGGCTGTGGTCAGTTCCAGCCGACACAGCAATGGCGCGCAGCGTCGAAGGGAGGCGGGTCGGCGTGTTGAGCCGCAGCACGCCCTCGCCGTGGCCGAGAAGGCCTGAACGCAACTCGTCGTCCTCCTCCTCGTCTCCTCGCCCTCCTGGTCCGCTCTCTTCGGCAAGCCCGCCCCCTCTCGCGCGCATGTCGAGCAGCGAGTCCAGCAGCGAGTCCAGCAGCGAGTCCGCTGAGGAGACTCTGGAGATCGTGTACGGGCACCTCTTACTCTGCATCGGCCAGATGGATGGCCTCGAGACTGACATTGACTGGGCGGACGCTTTCCGCTGGAATGACGCTAAACTTGACGCAGCGGCACTGGCACTCGCCGTGCCGCACGACGAGAGCCGCCCCTCACCGTCGATGAAGAGGCTGTGGGAGGAACCTGCCGCCGCCCTCGCCGGCGGGTTGGACTCGCGCAGCAGCGCCGAATAGCACAGCCACCGCACGGCGCAGCCTTCGCCCGCTGGCTGCGCCGGCAGCTCGTAATCGCGCTCTTGCGCCCACAAGCGGATGGCCTCCACCGCGAACGAGGCGTGGAAAAGCAGCGAGACGGCCGCGACGCGAGCGATGTCAAGGGGGCCGCCGAGGCGAGAGATGGCGCGCACGAGGAGCTCCGTGGGGAGGTCGAGGAGGCGGGCGGGCGGCGGCGCGTTTGGCGAGGGAGCGGCGGTGGAGGAGGCGGCGAGGGGGCGCGAGCGGCGGCGCGGCGCAGACATGCGGCGGGTGTGAACTCTGGGGCTGAGGGCCAAAAGCAAAACGCGCAACGCCACTCTCACATCTCAGAGCCGTGTTCTATCTCAGCAACCCCGCTCGCGGGTGCTAGAGCAGCGTTCTTCAAGCTTAAACCCCACTCTACACAACACAGAGCAGCGTTTGCCTAACAAGACTCCGCTCTGCAGCCTTCAGAGCGGACTCTTGCTCAGAAAAACACCGACCAAACACGTTCGAGCGGAGTCAAGTCAGTGCACCCCCCCCTCAACATAGCGGGGGCGGTCTATTTC
>NW_005195036.1:0-1184 GCF_000372725.1 Emiliania huxleyi CCMP1516
GCCGCGAGTCAGCCTCGTGCGAGTCCGCCTCTCGTCGGGGCGGCAGGGCGCCGCCTTGGTCGCCGCCGGCTGGCGCCGCGCCTCTCGCCTCGGCAGCCGCCCGATTCTGTGCAGATGCCGCCGCCGCACCGGATCGGGCTGTCCGCTTGTCCTCCTCGCTCAGCGCTGGCGGAGGCTGCCTCGTCGTCTGCCTCGCCTGAGCCTCCTGCGCAGCCGCCCTCGGCGGCGCGTCGCCGATCGGCTGGGCCGCTACGCTCGGGGTGAGCGCCGTGGCTGCGAAGGGCTCCAGCTCGGCCGGCGCCGCCGCCGAAGGCTGCTCCTCGTTGGCCGTCAGGTCGTCGCCGAGCACGTCGGCCAAGTCGTCGGCGAGGCCGTTGGCGGCGTTACTGTCCGAGGCGTCGGAGGCAGCCGAGGCTGCAGAAGCAGGTGCGAGGAGGCCGAGAGAGAGGAGGGTGAGAGCGGCGAGCCGGACGACACGGATGCATTGCATATATATTAGTCGGCGGGCGCTGGTGGGATGGGAGGACGGCACGCCTGACTAGGTTCTTAGGTATATTGTTGGCAAATCAAGACACAGAGCTCTCACAGGATCACAGCGGGAGGAAAGCGGCGAGTCGCAATTCCTGGGGTCCTTACGTGGCGGGCCACCCTGTCCAGAGGCGGAGGTGCCTTTCTGGGATCTTGCGATCTGAGTCTATGCGTCCTCGGCCACGCTCTCCTTTCGTGGCTGATAAGCATTCGCAGACCAGGCGATGGAGGTGGCGGGGAGCACGGATGTGACTGCTCACCAAGGCCGAGGACTGGTAGCACGACTCGCACCGACCCTTCACGAACCGAAAGGCCGTGCCCGGCGTGCAAGGGGCACGGTAATCCGGCACCGTGTTGGGCGCCCCATTCCGTTTAGGGCTAGGTCGGCTCAGGGCCCCGTCCACTTCCCTCCCACTTGGCGCGTAAGGGAGGGCGGAGGGTGAGGGGAGAAGGGGCGCGGGCGGCGGGTACGCGGGGGGGGGCAGAGCGCGAGTGCGAGTGCGAGTGCGAGTGCAAGTGCAAGTGCGAGTGCAAGTGCGAGTGCGGGGGCGGGGGCGGGGGGGGCGGGGGCTGGGCGCGGGGATTTTTTTATTTTTTTTTTCGACTGGCCGAAGCCTCGCTTGAGACCGCTTGCCTGAAACCTATTAACCTGACGA
>NW_005195035.1:0-1183 GCF_000372725.1 Emiliania huxleyi CCMP1516
AGCCCCCACGTGCCGCTGATGCTCGCGCTGGTGTACGCGGCGCCGGTGGCGCCCCACACCTCTCCGCAGACAGGCGGTGGCGCCGGAGGCGGCGGCTGCGGCGGCGGGGCTGACGGCGGCGGGGATACGCACGCGGCGGCGACGGCCACGTTGATGGCCGACAGGTCCGTGACGGTGATGGTGCACGACGCGGAGTTGGTGGACCTGGACTGGAAGCCAGCGTTCACGGTGCCCGTCACACTCACCGTGTCCGTCGCCGAGACGCGGACGTTGACGGCGTTGGCGGGGACGGTCACTTGAAAGTAGCCGACCCCGCCGCCCTCGAAGCCCAGGTTCTGGCTCGAGCTGCACGTCGAGGTCGCCGTCATTGAGACGGTGTACTCGTCGCCGATCGACCAGTAGGACGCCAGCTCTGACAGGTCCGGGGTGAGGTCTTCATACAGCCCCCACGTGCCGCTGATGCTCGCGCTGGTGTACGCGGCGCCGGTGGCGCCCCACACCTCTCCGCAGACAGGCGGCGGCGCCGGAGGCGGCGGTTGCGCCGGCGGGGCTGACGGCGGCGGGGGTTCGCACGCGGCGGCGACGGCCACGTTGATGGCCGACAGGTCCGTGACGGTGATGGTGCACGACGCGGAGTTGGTGGACCTGGACTGGAAGCCAGCGTTCACGGTGCCCGTCACACTCACCGTGTCCGTCGCCGAGACGCGGACGTTGACGGCGTTGGCGGGGACGGTCACTTGAAAGTAGCCGACCCCGCCGCCCTCGAAGCCCAGGTTCTGGCTCGAGCTGCACGTCGAGGTCGCCGTCATTGAGACGGTGTACTCGTCGCCGATCGACCAGTAGGACGCCAGCTCTGACAGGTCCGGGGTGAGGTCTTCATACAGCCCCCACGTGCCGCTGATGCTCGCGCTGGTGTACGCGGCGCCGGTGGCGCCCCACACCTCTCCGCAGACAGGCGGCGGCGCCGGAGAAGAGGCCAACGCTCCTGCGGGCAGCGCAATGGGCAGCATACCTCTTTGACCAATGTTGTCCTCAACGTTTGCCGTGGTAAAAGACCGTGCGACCAAGTACGACCAACCGCATCCAAGTGCTACAAGTGTCGGGCGATTGCGTCGAGTTGGTATCTACGAGAAGGGTCTGCGACATCTCCCGCGATAGTTTGCGCTTCGTTGGGCGGGGTCGG
>NW_005195034.1:0-1183 GCF_000372725.1 Emiliania huxleyi CCMP1516
CCACGCGGACGAGAACGAGTCGACGGCCAGCCACGCCTCCCGCCGCGTGTCGCCGTGCGGCAGCCCGAGGATGCTGCGGCTGAGCTGGTTGCGCTTGACCTGCTCCCGCTGCTGCGTCAGCTGCCGCTGTAGCCCAGCGCTGCCGGCCCGCCCGTTGCCAGCCTCGGGAGCCCGGACATCGAGAGGTCCCGCCACGCCCTCGCCGCGGACCTCTCGCTGCATGCCCTCCCACGCCTTCTTGAAGGACTCGCCCGTCGGCGTCAGCTGCCCCAGCTGCGCGCCGAGCGGGTTGACGTTGGTGGTGCAGCCCGAGAGGAAGCGCGAGAGGCGAGGGCTGTTCGGGTACGGCAACTCGAAGGCGCCGTGGCCGAAGAGCGGAGCGAGCATCTGGAAGAAGCCGCGCTCTCTGCCGCCGCCGGGCGTCGACCTGTCGAGGAACCTCTCGGCCGCCTCGACAAAGCAGGCGCAGAACGCAGCCGGCGCCACCTCCTCGAGCGAGCGCAGGCCGAGGCCGCGCATCCGCGCAGGCAGGCGAGCCCGCCGCGCGGTGATGGCGTCGCCGAGCACGCCCTCGTAGCCGCACGCCTCAGCGGCACGGGTGAGCGCAGCGTCGACGACGCGAGCGTGGGACACCGTCTTGTCGGGAGGGAGGTGCCGAAGGATGAAGTCGAACTTGGCGGAGCAGGAGTAGTAGATGGCGGCCCACAGCGCGTGGGGGCTCGCAGCACGTAGCGAAAGAACTGTCTTGTCGATGTAGCTCACGATACTGCTCACCTGGGCGCGTAACCACGCATCCACAAACCCTGCCTCCCCCATTGGGCAGCCAACAACTCTGTTCACACCGAGCAGCTGGGAGTGGCTGCGGCTATAGCAGACAGGAGAAAGCGATCAGAGTCGCAGCAGGACAACAAAAAATTACCGAGGCGTGATCACAGCGGGCGGGAGGAATGCGGCGAGTCGCAATTCCAGGGGTCGTTGTGGCGGGCCACCCTGTCCAGAGAGGCATGGATGCCAATCTGGGGTCTCTCGACCGAGTCTATGAGCCCTGGCCGCCTCCCTCCCGATCTTGGGGGTAAGGCCGCAGCCGAACGAACAGGCCGACGGAGATGGCGCGGGAGATTACGGGTGTTCCAGGGGATCACTACACGCACCGACCCTTCACGAGCCGAAAGGCTGTGCCCCG
>NW_005195033.1:0-1183 GCF_000372725.1 Emiliania huxleyi CCMP1516
TCGTGTCGCTTCCGATCGAAGTGATCGCCTCTGGAGGCTCCCAGGGCAGGTTATTCAGTGTACTCTCTCTCTCTCTCTCAGTGTACGTACTTTTAGCTTACTGGGAGAAAAGGCCGAACTCCACGTAGCGTCATCTCTCCCAGGGAGCGGACACATCGAGACGGCGGCACACCCGCACAGGTGCCACACCCATCTGCCATTAAGCAGCTGTCCACGTACGCCGGCACGCCTCGCACGTTCGTTCTGTTGTAGGTATATTGTTCGTTCTGGTCCGGGAAGAGGTTCACGGCCGGCAGCTACTGCCCACACACGGGAGGGGAGATGCGTAATACGAGTACTAATGCTCGGGCTCAGATGGGTTTATATGCTGCCGGCAGGCGTGTCGCGTGAGCGACGCGACATTCCACGATTTTTTCCCGCCCGGCCGCCGCCGGGCCTGCAGCCGCCCGATATGCTGCTCGAGTCGACGCTCACGCTGCTAGCGCAGCGCTGGTCGAAGAAAAGCGAGTGGAGCAGATCGCAGCTGATGGACAAAATCTTCGAGGTCGCGCAGGCGGTTGGCCAAGGGCCCGGCGCCCTTACGTCCCTCAACCATCCGTTGCTCGTGGAGAAGCTGACCGATCTGGCGCGCACCTACGCCCGCGTCGTCGAGGCAAAAGACAGCGACCTGACCAGTGTCGACTTCCCGCTCGAGTCGCTTGCCGTTGTGAACGGCGAGTTGTGCGAGGGCGAGCTGCGCGAGTGGGATGGCGAGGTGGTCGAGGACGGCGACAAGGCGGCCTTCCTGTTTGTGCTCGAGTCGGACGAGGACGAGGAGGAGGGCGCGGAGGTCTCGATCCGCCTCTCCCCCCGCCCCTCCCCGCGCACTTCACCCACCCGGCCCGACCCAGGCCCCATCGCCACCCACACACCCTTCCTTCAGTGGACGCCGATCAAGCTCGACGCCGAGGACGTGCTCGAGGGCATCATCTGCGTCGACCTACTTCAGAGGGGGGCGCCGCGGCCTGAAGGCCTCGACGCGCGGGGGGGGGGGCGGCGCAAGCGGGCGGCAGGCGCAGACACCCCCAAGGACCCCACGCTCATTTTGATCTCGTACCAGTTCACGGAGCCGGCCGAGCCCGGCACCACAGCCTCTTCTTGCGGCACCACACAGGGCGCGCCCCTCCCCCCCCCCCCAAACACA
>NW_005195032.1:0-1183 GCF_000372725.1 Emiliania huxleyi CCMP1516
GCCAAGGGGATGAGCTTCGCCGGCGGAGCGAGCCAGTCGACAGAGGAGCTCAAGAAGATGGAGAAGATGCTCGACGGCATCAACCTCGGCGGCTTCGGCAAGGGCGACGGCGGCGCGGGCGCGGCGCCGGCGGCGGAGGACCGCGGGGAGGAGCCACGCGAGACGAGTGAGATGGAGGAGGTGGAGGATGAGGACAAGGTGGAGCTGTAGATCGACGTTCTCGTTGGTGTGGAAGAGTTTTGGCATTGAGATTGTCTAGATCTATTTCCTTTCGCTTTCTCTAACACGTTCGTTGGCAACGCCTCGAGTGGCGGCACGCCCGCCTCCGTTGGCCACTCCTACGCCTTTGGCAACACCGAAGAGAAGGCCCGCCGCCTAAACATGGGCTGCAAGGCGCGCGGGCAGCCCGGCCAACCCCGTTCTCCCACAAGACCGGCCACGGCTACGACCTACGTCAAGGCGCATCGCGGTTTCTACCACGACGCGATCTTTGTCAAGCGCGCAACAACTTCAACCTGCTGCTCCACGAGACGTTCGGCGGCGGCTTCTCGCCCACCGCCGTTCTCAAGCTGCGCCGCCTCGCGCGCAAAGTCGCGCGCGGCAGCGTCGACCGCACGGCGGCCTACTCGCCCAAGTACTCGCTCTCTTTTATGTCCCACCATGCAGAGCGCATCTCTCTCTTGTGTTTGTGTTTGCTCTGTTGTGCGAGGCGTGAACCGCGCCATTCGCTCTCACCTGGCAACCCTGTCTGCACGTCTCGCGCGCGCGTGAACAGGAGCGTTCGCTCCAGGCCCCAAATGACGTGTGAGTGTTAGAGTTGTTTGGTATTGCTAAAAATCTCTCTCTTCGCTTTTAGCTTGGTTTTTCTCTCGCGAGCTTCCAAGCAGCTCGATCGAACCTTGCTTGTGGCTAGATCTAGTACGGGCCAAGGGGCAGGGGGCTAACACAGTGTGTGAGTGAGTGAGTATTCTTGATACGAAACACACACACACGACACACACACACACACTCACACGCTAACACAAACCGAAAAAAGAAAAGGCGCAGCGAGCCGCCGTCCTACCTCAGCCACGCTTCCACCTTGCCCCCACCGCTTCCGCCAAACTCCCCTGCACCGCCCGCTTCGCCTCCTCCGCCTTGCCGGCAGCGGCGCAGCGGGCGCGCTGGGCAATGTCAGCCTTCT
>NW_005195031.1:0-1183 GCF_000372725.1 Emiliania huxleyi CCMP1516
CCCTAGACACCTCCTAGACCTCTCCTAGACCTCTCCTAGACCCCTCCTAGGCCCCTCCTAGAACCTCTCCCAGCCCTCTCCTAGCCCTCTCCTAGCCCTCTCCTAGCCCTCTCCTAGACCTCTCCTAGGCCTCTCCTAGGCCTCTCCTAGACCTCTCCTAGACCTCTCCTAGACCTCTCCTAGACCTCTCCTAGACCTCTCCTAGACCTCTCCTAGGCCTCTCCTAGGCCTCTCCTAGCCCTTTCCTGGACCCTCTCCTAGACCTCTCCTAGCCCTCTCCTAGCCCTCTCCTGGACCTCTCCTAGCCCTCTCCTAGGCCTCTCCTAGGCCTCTCCTAGCCCTTTCCTGGACCCTCTCCTAGACCTCTCCTAGCCCTCTCCTAGCCCTCTCCTGGACCTCTCCTAGCCCTCTCCTAGGCCTCTCCTAGGCCTCTCCTAGCCCTTTCCTGGACCCTCTCCTAGACCTCTCCTAGACCTCTCCTAGGCCTCTCCTAGGCCTTTCCTAGACCTCTCCTAGACCTCTCCTAGACCTCTCCTAGACCCTCTCCTAGACCTCTCCTAGACCTCTCCCAGACCCTCTCCCAGCCCTCTCCTGGACCTTTCCTAGACCTCTCCTAGACCTCTCCTAGCCCTCTCCTAGACCTCTCCTAGCCCTCTCCTAGGCCTCTCCTAGGCCTCTCCTAGACCTTTCCTGGACCCTCTCCTGGACCTCTCCTAGACCCTCTCCCAGCCCTCTCCTGGACCTCTCCTAGACCCTCTCCCAGCCCTCTCCTAGACCTCTCCTAGACCTCTCCTAGACCTCTCCTAGACCTCTCCTAGACCTCTCCTAGACCTCTCCTAGGCCTCTCCTAGGCCTTTCCTAGACCTCTCCTAGACCTCTCCTAGACCTCTCCTAGACCCTCTCCTAGACCTCTCCTAGACCTCTCCCAGACCCTCTCCCAGCCCTCTCCTGGACCTTTCCTAGACCTCTCCTAGACCTCTCCTAGCCCTCTCCTAGCCCTCTCCTAGACCTCTCCTAGCCCTCTCCTAGGCCTCTCCTAGGCCTCTCCTAGCCCTTTCCTGGACCCTCTCCTGGACCTCTCCTAGACCCTCTCCCAGCCCTCTCCTGGACCTCTCCCAGCCCTCTCCTGGACCTCTCCTAGACCCTCTCCCAGCCCTCTCCTGGACCTCTCCCAGCCCTCTCC
>NW_005195030.1:0-1183 GCF_000372725.1 Emiliania huxleyi CCMP1516
AGCTGTTCTTCTAACGTCAGAGTTGCATGTTCTCTCCTGTGGACAAGGAAAGCCTGTCCAGCTTGCACAGCGGTATCTGGCGGATGTATGCGTGTTTCACATCTTAGTGGAAGTGCAGGGGGGCGTAGTGACACCACCCTACCCCCCCAAGCACCTCGAATCCTGCTGGCAGAGCGGCTCGTAGCGCCTGGTGTGGCCCCGGGCGTGCCGTGTCACGACGCACACACCGGCACCCTCCTAGGTCGTCCCCCTGTGCCCCATGTTAGTCAAGGAGTGGGGGCACTACTCCGTGGCTCGTTCATGCCGGTCAAGCGGCTTTATGAGTGATTAATTAATTCGTTACTTCGTGTAGTTCATGCCGGGCAGGCGGCTTCATGAGTGATTAATTAATTCGTTACTTCGTGTAGTTCATGCCAGGCAGGCGGCTTCATGAGTGATCAGTTAAGTAATTAATTCGTGTAGTTCATGCCGGGCAGGCGGCTTCATGAGTGATTAATTACTTCGTTACTTCGTTTAGTTCATGCCCATGAGTGATTAATTAAGTAATTAATTCGTGTAGTTCATGCCGGGCAGGCGGCGTACAAGGCCCTCAAGGCGCTGCACGAGCCGGCCCTGGACTGCGACGCCTTCGTGCGCCTGAATGATGGAGGACCTCCCCGCCCCAATCTCATTACTTTGAGGGCGGAGTCGTTCACTACTTAGGTGCAGCCGACGACGGAGGGGGCCTCCGCTCCGATTTCGTAAATTGAGGGCTCATTCATTCACTACTTAGGTGCGGCTGATGACGGAGGAGCTCGCCGCTCTCTCACCCGAGCGGCTCTGCGAGCTCCGCTCTGCACATGTGCCGGCGGTGCTGCGAGAGCAAGCTGAGCGCGAGCGCGCGCGCTCCGCCAGCCGCGCGGCGGCGCCGGCGCGGCGACGGCTGCCGCTGCTGACCGCCGCGCGATTGCGGCTGCGCGCTCTGCGCGGGCTAGTCCGGCTGTCGGCGCCGCAGCTCGCCGCCGCCGCCGTGGCCCTCATCGCCGTCGCGGGCGGCCTCCGGGCGGCGGGCGCTCTCCCGTTCGGCCTGCTCTCGGGGGGGAAGGAGCAGGCGCGGTAGAGGCTTTACAAGCGCGGTTTGTGTTTCATCTGACTCGGACGAGGGGCCTCCTCTCTTTGCATAGCCGACCACCACAAGAATATG
>NW_005195029.1:0-1183 GCF_000372725.1 Emiliania huxleyi CCMP1516
CCGGCGAGTCGGAGGCTGGCAAACACCCCTCCGCGCAAAGGTTGCAGCGATGCAGAGAGAGCTGCGTGCAACGCCGTCGCGGCCTGCTCTAGAGCAAGAACTTGCGTCTCAACGGACATGCCACCCTCGAGAGCTAGACGATCGCGCTTTCGGGACGACGCAGCGAGCGACGATGGTCCTGGCAGCCCGTCGTCCTCAGTTGACAGCTCGGCAAGAGTCGTCATCGCTCATCGGCACGAACTCTTCACGCAAAAGAGAACTCCCGCCTCACCGTCTCGAGGCTGTTGGCGAGGAGGAGCTCGTAGCCGGCGTCGGCCGCCGGAGTTGCCATATCTTTGGGTGGGTGAGATTGCGCAATCATCGAAGCCGTCGGCGCGAACTTTGCTTAGTGACGAGAACAAAAAGAGACGTACCCCGAAAGTCGATTGATATCCGCCCCTCGCAGCAGCAGCAAGCAGCTCGACCGCCCGCTCGTGGCCCTTCTTTCTGGGCGGCAAGCATCATGTCAGCACATGACGCCGTTCACATCGCCTACCCCGCAAGCAAGCAAGTCGCGCGCGTTGACCCGCCCGCCGCTGGCTGTCGAGCCATGCCAGCAAGCAGCGCCGCCTCCTCGCTCGCCTCGCCCAGCGCCCAGCGGCCGCCGCACCCCCAAATAGCGAACCGAGCCGCCGATGAGCGATGTGTCCCGCAGCGGCCTCGCTGGGCCAGCCAGAAGATCGCGGTCTCGCGGCCAGACTGCCCCCCTAGATTTTAGGGTCTGAGAGTAGATTTTAGGGGAGTCTTCCAAAGCCACACAGAAGCCCCGTGGGGGGTCCCCTGACCACACAGGCAACACTAAATGCCCACGAGAGCTACCCGAAGATATCTGGAGCCGTCACTTTGAGTGTGGGCCGCGGCCGGGGCCCTGGCCTGTCAGTGCCGGCTGCGGCTCCGCGCAGCGCGGGCCGCGCCGCTAGAGACCCGCCGCGACACACCGTCGCTGCGTCTCATCCAAGCCAGACAGTAGGCCCAATAGGAACAAGAAGACAACTCTCACTTAAGCGGGACGGTGGCGCGTGGACCGCCGGGCGGGCGCTGCTGCTGCTGGCGCTGCTGCTGCTGCTGCTGGCGCTGGCGCTGGTGCGGGCGATTGCTCGCGGCGGCGGCGCCGATCGCCGCGCCCTAGGGGGCCGCGCCGCGG
>NW_005195028.1:0-13623 GCF_000372725.1 Emiliania huxleyi CCMP1516
CTGCAGTCCATCCTGAAGGACCCGCGGCCGTACCAGCCGGCCGAGGCGGGCGCGGCGCCCGGGGCGTGGGTTGCGCGGCTGGCGCAGCGGCTGCGGCAGCACGACCAGGCGGTCCTTTCCGAGCTCGCCTCGCTGCTGGCCGACTACGAGGCGGAGCTGCTCACGATGGCGGACCTGGACGAGGCGTTCGACGTCCTCGGCCTGACCGCGCTGGCGCTGGAGGCGGGCTCCGTGTCCGAGTTTGTGGCGCGGGCGAAAAGCGCCGGGTAGCGCCGGGTTGGCGACACGCTCTCTTTGCCGTCGCCACACCATGATCCATTGTGGGTCACACATCTCAAAAGGGGGGGGGGGGGGGGACACTGATGATCAGATCAGCAGTTTGTGTGAGAGAGCTGAAAAATATTGTAAAAACCAAACCTATCCGAAAATGATTTAGGAAAAATGCCGAACATATATGGAATATATGCCGATTAGGAGAGTTTTTTCCGACGTTTTTGCCATGCAGAGACAAATACCGCGCCAGATAGTGTCGCCGTCGCCGCGGAGCCGCCTGTTGCGATCTGGGTCGCGTAGTTCGAATTCCTCAACTCGGCCTCCACACCCTCTATGTGGGCGAGAGGCGTGAGCCGCGCGCGCCGCGTGTCGGCAGAGTTCGTACACAGTACACAGTGTCGGTGTCAGTCCATACAGATACACTCTCTCACGTCGAGAGCGGCGCGTGTGCAGAGAGAACGGAGACGCGGAGGGAGGGAGGACGAACACACGCGACGCGACCAGACGCAGTGCTCATGGACACAACCGCTCCTTCTTGCCCGCCTTGGCCCCGCTCTTGGGCTTCTTCTTCCCGATCGCGCCCGCCTGTTTCCTCGCCTTGTCCGCGGGCTTCCGCTCGCCGATGGACGGCTGCGCCGGGCCGCCGTAGGTCTGCAGGGGACGCACATCGGATGAGCGCCCGCAGTGCAGGCGCGGAGCTGGGGCAGGCGCGCACACCGAGGCGTGTTTCGCGAGCTTCTTCTGCTTTTCGAAGCCCTGGAAGCCGAAGCGGCCAATCTTGGCCGACTTGCCCCTAGCGGAGCATGGACTACGAGTCAGCTTCGGCCTGCAGTGTGAGCATTTAACACCGCGAGAGAGACGAGGCACATGGGCAGCTTGTGCGGGGCTGAAAAGAATTTAAACAACACTCTCTCATCACAGCACACAGGCTGAAAAGAATTTCGACCGACACACACACACATGCACAGCGGCGTGCCGTCCTCCCATCCCTCCCTTGGGTTGTGTGTTTTCTTTCTTTCTTTCTACACATGCACAGCAGGCCGGCTGCGGCTCCTGATGTACCTCCGCTTTTGGGTGGCGGTCGCGCGCTGCCGACGGCGCTCGCCGGCGCTACGGCGCTAGTGGCGCGCTCGTGGCGTTCAGGGCGGCTCGCACACGCACACGCACACACACACACACACACGCACACACACACACACACACACACACACACACACACACACACACACACACACACACACACACACACACACACACACCTGAGACACACACACACACACACACACACACACACACACACACACACATGCACACAGGCGCCGATTTTTTGAGTTTTTTTCTTTTTTCGCGATTTTTTACTTGTTTTCATGGGAATTCGGCGTACTTGCGGCCATGCTATCACGCCTTGCGACAGCCTGTCGGCGCAGCTGACCGTGCCATGATGCACAATTGATCACCTGCATAGCTCGCGGCCTTTTAGTATCAAGCATTCAGGGCCACCGTCGTCGCACTCACCATCACTCAAGTAAACACAGCTTTGGTCGCAAACCTGTCCGCGGACCTGGATGAGTTGTGCAAACGCTGTTACTACCAAGGCGAAGGCTGGGCCCTGCGCCATGCCAAAAATGTTCTCGGGAACGCAAAAAAGAAATGGCGATGCCCTAGTCAGCAACCTGAAATCGAATATTCCGTGTACGAAGGTGGTAGCGTGTTTTGCCGTTTTTGTGGTGACCGCTCCCTTCCCATGGTAGTTAGTTGTATTGCGAGGGCTTAACCCTTTTACGTCCACATTTCGAGTGATGAAAATTTTGTCGCTAAATTGGCAACTTGGGTCAGAACACCTTGAGGACATGTGCGCCTCGCCCCATACGACCTCTCAGGCTATAGAGCACATGCCACAGCCTGCCCCTGAGGCGTCATTCACTCACAGCGGCCACTTTGATTTTCCGCCCCTTCGCAGTCAGCCACATGTGCCCATGGCCCAAGAGTCAACTCGGCTCGACGGCTTTAACCATCGTGGGGCACGGACCTTCTGCGACAACCCAGCCCCCTAGTAGGCTTGCGACACACCTTTCGCCGCCAACTCTGCTGGGTCAATGCAACGGGAACGGTTCCCTTTGCTTCCAAAATGTTTCACCGTGGAACGCAACATACGAACCTTCTGGTGGGCCTGCGACACACTTTTCGCCGCCAACTCTGCTGTGCCCTTGTTTGTGTCCTTGGCACCTTGGAGTGCTGGGGGGGGCGACAGGGAGGATGTGGCCCTGAGTTATGTGTACACGCCTACTCAGGGTGTGTGGCAGCCCGCTGGCTGTGTGTCTTGTGAGCCTGTTTGTGTCTGTGTGTGTCGCTCGTGCGTGCCGTCATCATCTGTCCAGCGTCCACCCAGACCGCGTTGGTGTCCAGTCCGAGCCTGGCTGTTCTTCACCTTCCTACCTACAAGCTACATACATACATACCGTGTGTGGGGTCATGTGAGGTGTCTATGGACGCTCTCCTCACAGGCTAGCTGCCTACTGCTAGCCCTAACTCGCACTCATGGGAGATGTCAATTCATAGTTAGAGGCTGCGCAGGCCGTCCCGTTTGCTGTTTGAAACGCCTGTTGGTGTTGCGCTGCGCGCGCGCTGCCGGGGCTCTGTCTCACTCACGTGCCGCAATATGTGTCACACACGGCGGCTTCTGCCACCTCTCGATTGGTTCCACTTTCTACGCACACCTACCGGGGAAGGGGCGCGTGGGAGCGGGGGCGGGGGCGGGGGCGGGGGTGGGGGCGGGGGGGCGCGCAGCGCGGGGCGCGCGCGCGCAACAGAGGGTAGGGTGGGGAAGACGGCGAGGAGGGGGCGGCGGCGGCGGCGGCGGCGGCGGCGCGCGCGCGGCGCGCGCGACGGGGGGGCGGAGCAGCGACCGCTGGCGCGGTCGCTGCTCCGTCTGTGACAGACGCGCGCTCTGCCGCTGCAGAGCGCGCGCGTCAGGCAAAGGAGGGCAAGCGTGGCGGCGCGGGACGCGCGGCGGCGGCGGCGAGCAGCCGAGCTGCTCGCTCCGTGAGCGGTGAGGCGGCCGGGCGAGGGCGCGGCGGGTGACGGGTCAAGGGAGCAGCCCACACCCGGCGTCGCTTTTTGAGCGACGCCTGTGGTACGCCTGCGCAGGGGCCGCAGGGCGGTCAGTTGTGGGGCGAGGCGGTGCCGGCCGCGGGCCGGGTGCAAGGCGCCGGCCTCGGCGCCGCCTCGGCGCGCCGCACCCGTGACGGGTCAAGGGAGCAGCCCACACCCGGCGTCGCTTTTTGAGCGACGCCTGTGGTACGCCTGCGCAGGGGCCGCAGGGCGGTCAGTTGTGGGGCGAGGCGGTGCCGGCCGCGGGCCGGGTGCAAGGCGCCGGCCTCGGCGCCGCCTCGGCGCGCCGCACGGGCGCGGCGAGCCTCTGAGCGGGAGCCGAAGGTTTGCCTGTGGGAGGTAGGTAGGTGGGTGGTTTGACTTTGCCGCAGAGGCCGTCCCTAGCTGTGAACAGCAGAACGGGACAGTATTGTATGAGTGTCATGCACACTTGACACCGTCGACTCGCGTCCGGCATGCCGCTGGCGTCGCACGGCATCGCACTCTCGAGGCTGCACCCGTAGCCCTCGTCGCCGGCGAAGCGGCACCCCCGCCGGTGCTTCACGTCGCGCGTGATGCCGGTGCGCTCCTGGTCCGCCTTCGACTTTGGGAGCTCGCACGTCATGCCTGCGACCGACATCACGCAGTCCTCGCACTGCTCGTTGTAGATCTCGTTCAGCCGGTATGCCAGCTCCTCCGACTGGCCCGCCGCCGCCGCGAAGGTCGCGTCAAACGAGTAGCGCAGATCCAGCACGCCGAACAGCTTCACCGCCTTCGCGTCCGTCAGCGCGTCCGCCTGGTACTTCTTGTGCCTCGTCACGGTGACCATGGCGACGTAAAACGCCCGCCGTGCGATCCTCGTCTCCGCTTGGTTGCCGCACATGTTGAGCAAGAAGGTCAGCGTTTTCCGAAACTGCACAACGCTCGTGCCGGCGTAGAGCTGCACCTCCCCCCTGCCGTTCGTAGCAACCTGACTGCGGTACCCGTTGCTGATGTCGCGCGTGCCCTCGACGGGCTGCGTCTCCTCCTCCCAGGACGGCCGCCGCGCGTCGACATCCCTGTCCTCGACCGCAAAGTCGACAACGCGCCCGCTGCGCATCGTGCGACTGCTTGCTGTTGTGCTCGACGCAAGCATCAGCCCCTGTGCGCGCTCTACCTTTGTCACCCACGACTTCGTCTCCCGAGAAAACAAGCTGCGCAGCACGTCACGCACCACGCTTCCCGGAACCTCGAAGTCTTCGAACCCCGCCGGCGACGCCAGATGACTCTCGTGTCCCGGCATGTGAAGGCGCCCGCCTGGCCGATACCAACTGGCAAAGACCTCCTTCGCCGCTCGCATCAGCGCGACGTTCACCGCGCCGCCCCGTCCGAGCAGCGCGACGGCGACCACGTTCGACGTATCGCTGTACCACTCGCTGAAAGTCCTCGCGTTCTTCGTGATCGCCGTCACGTCGCCGCCGGCCGCAGCGATTGCGAACGTGACCGCTCTGCGCAGCTCTCGCACGAGCTCGATGGTCATGCCTTCACGCCGGAACTCGTTGAAGTAGCCGCCCATGGGAAAGGTAGTCTCGCCCGGCACGCCCACCGCCGCCTTGCGCCCGATCGCGTTGAAGAAACGAGCAACGTCCGTGCCCGTCATGTGGGACCGCTTCTCCTCATCAAACACGCCCACCCGAGCGCCCGTGTGCACGACGTAGTACGACTCCATCACCCCGAGCATGGACTCCTCCTTTCGCAGGTAAGAAGCCGCCCCCGTGTACTGCTCGAGCTGCTGCGTCTCCCAGTGCACGAGCACGTCCACTCGCGCCCGCTCGAACACTCCCTGCGCGGCTCGCGGCACCAGCGACGTGCCAGCACCGAGGGCGTTCAGCGATCTGCCAGCGTACTCCTTCGCACGTTGCCCGCGGCGTGCCGCCTCGCGCCCTTCACTGTCCGCATCTCGGAGCTGCTCCTTCTCGCCACCACAGTTCCAGCAACTCGTCGCCCGTGCATCGTTCCGCGTCTCGCGCCGGCAGTAGATGCACTGCCAGTGGGTGAGGCGCCGATCCATCCGCCTCGACTTGCTTGCTCGCGTCGGCCCGACGTCGACCCTGCGCTTGTCTTGTGTGATCGCGCCAGCCTCCACAGCGACATCCGCAGGTTGTGTCCCGCCGCCGAACTCCCTGCCTATCCCGTGGAGCTGCCAGCTGATCGGCTGCAACGGCCCGGTGTACATCACCACGTCGCCGACCGGCGCGGACAGCGGCTGCAGTATCACCACCGGCGTGATCGTTCCTCGCGAAGTCGTCGACAGCCGAGGTCTCGCGAGCCACTCGTCGGTTCCCTGCGGGAGCCGCTCCTCGATTCGTTGCGTCTCCGCTCGGTCGTCCATCGCCGCCAGCCGCCTCGAGTATCGTTCGGTCGCCAGCTCTCCAGCTCGTCGTTTGGTCACCGAGGAGAGGGAACGAAAGCACACCTCAAACTGCAGGACGTGCATCCTGGACGCATCCCTCCTTGTCCCACTTATCGAATTTGTGCAGGCGAGAGTACTCGTCCGAATTCCGGCGTTTTTCATAATCTCATCCTACTACGCTACTAGTACTCGAGTATGCGAGCAGAAAAAAAATAAAATATTCTTACCTTCAAGCCCCCCTCCGAGACTAGGGACAGAACCACACCAGTATAGACCAGAGGGACTGCGCCTCGCCCCCACTTGCCCTGACTGCACAGGATAGCGTGCCCCGAAGACGGCGACACATAGCGGGGGACACTGCGCAAGGAGGGGGTGCGAAGCCAAGGTTGGGGTTCTGGGTGGTGGGACCAATGAGGGGGGGAGGGCGGGGTCCTGTGGGGGTGAAATGTTGCGCGGCGAATTCGAGCCTACCCCCTCGCCGCGCCGATCCTCACGCGGAGGGTAAAACCCTGTGGGACAAAACCCCTCCGCGGTCGGCTGTCTTCAGAGTGGACCCCCCCCTCCCCAGCCTCCCCTGTTCGTTTTTCGCACCCCCCCCCCCGCTCCGGCTCCCCATCGGTGACTCGCGAAGGACACGGACACTCGGGGTGGGGGGGGAGGGGTCCCCCAGAGAGGGGGCTTTGGGGCCTTGTTGAGTCAATCTCCCCCCCAGAGGGGCCTCGTTGGGTCGATCTCTGGCCGATCTCGTGTCGATCTCGGGTCGATCTCGGGTCAATCTCGGGTCGATCTCGGGTCCATCTCGGTTCAATTCCGGGTCAATCTCGGGTCGATCTCGGGTCACGTCGTGCGGCGTAATGAGGCGAGATGAGGTGAGATGAGGCGAGATGAGGCGAGATGAGGCGAGATGAGGCGAGATGAGGCGAGGCGAGGCGAGATTAGACGAGATGGGGCGAGATTAGGCGAGATGGAGCGGGATATCGCGAGGTGCAGCCAGCTCCTGCCTGGATGGAGTCAGGATAATGCCTGGGAAGATTCTGGTTGGTGCCTGAAGGGGGCTAGGTATGCCTGGAAGGAGCCAGGTTGATGCCTTGAGGCCTTGAGGGAGTCGGCTTGTGAGGCCTTGAGGGATCCAGATCTGGATCCCTCACGGCCTCAAGCCGACTCTCTGGTTCTTCTGGTTCCTCTCGGCGACGCCCAATGCGTGCGCCGGCGTGGGGAGTGTGCGTGCGCGCGCGTGTGTGAGATGAGGATTGTGGCAGGCTGGCTGCTGCTGATGTGGGCAAGTGTGCTCTGTGTGCGGCGCTGCGCTGGCGTGCGATGCGCGCGTGCTGTGCGCGTGTGCGTGTTGGAATCGCGCGTGCGTCTGCGTGTGCTGCGCGCGCGCCGGCGTGTGCTGTGCGCTGTGCTCTGTTGTGCGCCTGTTTGTGCAGCTGGGAGGCGCAGCTTTGGCTGGCAGGGCTGCGCGGTGGGCTGCGGCGTGCTGCGGGTGGTCGCGCGCCTGCCTGATGGTGTACGGCGGCCGCGCAGCCCGCCCGACCGGGTCGTCGGCGGCCCAGGGCGCGAGCATGCGGTCGGCGCTGCATGTGAGGCTGCTGCGCGGCTGGCGCGTATGTTTCCGTGTGGTGAGGGACGCGCGTATGTGTTCACGCTGCGGGCGCGGGCGGGCGCGGGGGGCGGCGTGGTCTCACCGCGGTCCGACGTCGGTTGGTCTTCGGCGTGGCGAGGGCGGGCGCGCAGAGAGGCCTTGCCGCCATCGCGTTGCCGCGAAGGAAAAAGAATAGCGCCTGCGACTTGGGTAGGAAAAAGTCACGCACGAAGGAAAAAGAGGCGCGTGTGCTGATTCTAGATCGCACGCCGTGGCATTGTATGACTTGGGTAGGCGTGCGACCGCAGCGCGCCCGTCGTAAGGTCGACGGGGCGCGCGTGTCAGCGAGAGAGTTGCGGGCGGAGCCATAGCCGACTTTTTCGAGGACGAGAGATACGCTGCTTCTGCCGATAAGTGAGAAGAAATCGCCCCTCTATCTCCCACTCGAGGCCACTTTAACAACAACACTGTGTGTGGAGAAATTTACCTACCTTCCTACGTGCAAAAAAAGAGGGAAAGGGACGACAAAGCTCAAACGTCAAAGCCTCGAACAAAGGTCAAGCAAAGCCGGCGGCCGCGGGGAACCCTACCTGCGGTTCACAGTCGTTGTCTTTCTTTAGCGCACGAGTCGTTTATTTGGGGTCGTTTGAGTCCTTTGGGGGCAGTTAGTCAGGAGCGCCCACTCGGGCTGCTCCACGAGCTTCCGCAGTCTACTAGGTAGGTACTCCCTTAATGTGGGTAAACCATAGTAGCGTGCACGCTACTATGAACAGAGAAACCCATAAAAGTCGGCGCGGCAGTCCACGCCGAGCCGGCCTGCTGCCGGCTCGCACGGCAGCCTTTTCCTCTCGACCAGCCTCGACTTCCGTACAGTCAACATTTTGTCGCTGCGTGCTCGTGGCGAGCTGTGGCGGCGGTCGAAGTTGGCCCAGATTCGGTGACGAGCGCCGGACGATAGTAGTGTCTCTGTTCGCCCTGTGCATGTCAGGCCAGGCTGCAGCAGGGCACTACCATCGTGCTGCCCTGTTGCAGCCTGACCTTGCCCACTGTGCACAGCCGCCAGAGCACCACCACCGCCCGGCATCGTGTCACGGCGAGCTCCTTCTGCGCCCGCTCGCGAGGCTCTCGCGCTGGCACACTTTGGCCATCTGCTGCTCGCGTTCGGCGAGCTCTTCTCCGCAATCCTGCCACGGTGCCGCCACCACACACCTTCTGGCCGGCCTGAGCCGCGCGGACTCGCCGGCGGGGGCAACGTGTCGACCTCTCTCTCTGGTGCACCACGGGCCGCAACGGCCTGCTAGCAGCGTGCGCGAGGAGGCAGTGTGCCGGCACAGTCGAGCGGGAGCATCGGGTTCTTGATGCTTGTGGGGTCGAGTTTGACCTTATGCGGCCTAATATACAACAATAATGCTATGCTCTCACCCAGCCTTTTGAGATATGATCCCTCAAAGTCGAATTATGGTTTACTGGTGACCATAGTAGCGTCTGTCCTGTTTGCGTTTCTTCAAACGAATCCTTTAAAGTCTCAACAATCACTAAGCTGCTTATGTGGCACCGCAGAGGCTCCCTTGGGGATGCCTGAGGCCACCCCAACCACTCACCAAGCCTTACGTGGACGAATTCAAACCTACTTTTATGGTTTACCCACACTAAGCGAGTAGGTAGTAAGGTGAAGAACAGCCAGGCTCGGACTGGACACCAACGCGGTATGGGTGGACGCTGGACAGATGATGACGACACGCACGAGCGACACACAGTCTACTCCAGAAAGAAGAATTCTACGAAGACAAGCCCCTCTCAGAAAGAAGAAACTCGACGTACCGGGTAGACGTCGAGTGGCCACCAGCCCCGGCCGCTACCCGGGTACAAGCGATGCGGACTCGCGGCTCTGCCCGTCGTGCGACGCTGCTGCTGTCCCAGCCGACGGACCTCCTAGATGCGTGCCTCATGTTTCTCGACCTCGATCAGATGCGCGCGACTAAGCCCACCTGCCGCAAGATCTGCAGAGCTGCACGCCGGTTGCTCAACGACGTGCGGTGGCTGGGCATGCATTTCCGCCTCCCGCACATCTACAACACGCTCCAAGACCTCTTGTCTTACGACGCGATGATCCAAGCCGCTCGCTGCCGCAGCGATCTCACCACCGCTGAGTTCGATGAGCGCTTCCTTCCCCGGGTTCTCCATCGACTTGACCCGCTCATCGAAGAAGAGTTCGGGCGTCTCCTTGAGGACGCTCGACGCGACTTGCTGTCGGGCGCGCGGCCGTGGCTGTCTCGCGCAGCTCTCGCGAGGGTGCGGGCTTGCCCCGCTGAGGCAGCGCAGCGCAGCGAAGCGGAGGCCGACGTCATTGGCCCGACCATGCTTCCGCTGCTACCGCTGCACCTGGCCTTGTTTGTACGGCTCAGCGGCGATTGCGTGGCCGCCCTCGCCGACGCGCACCCTCCGTCGCCAAGCTGGCCGCTCGCCGACCTGCTGCGGGCGCGTCAGTGCGGCGAGGCGGCTGCCCTCCAGGTGCTAGCTGGAGGAGTGGCAGCGGCGGCCAACAGGGGTGCTCTTCCTCTCCAACTTAGCGAGTACGAGCCCACATTCCTGCACGTCGCGTGCACCGGCACGCCCAGTGCGGCGCTGATTCGCGCCCTCCTCGAGATGAGCCCCGTGGCGGCCGCTCACCCTCTCACTAGGGACGGCTTGTGCGAGCTGCCGCTGCAACGCCTCTGTCGTGGCATGGGGGAAGACGGCTGGCGCACGTCGCCGGATGCGCCGGAGGCCGTCGCGCTGCTCGCACGCGCACACCCCGCGGCGCTGGCGGAACGGGCAGATTACCAGTCGACCGACGGGGCGACACCTCTCTTCTTGGCAGCGCTTCACTGCCCAGAGCAAGTCCCTGCGCTGCTCGGGGTTTATCCGGCCGCCGCCGCGGTCGAGTTTGACGACAGCTGCAGTGACAGCGAGCACGCCGGCATGCTGCCGCTGCACGCCGCGTGCCTCAGCGAGTCTCCTGCTGTGCCCGGGCATCTCGCGCGCAAAGTGCACGCCCCACGCCCGCCGCAACGTCGTAGCGAAGTAGGACCGCGCCTCCTTCGCGCTACGCGCGCCGATCCGCCTCCAGTGCTGCTTGGATGCCGAATCCACCACACAGTCGAACAGCTGGTGCAGGTCGTCCGACGCCTCCGCGTAGGCCCCGACAACGAGGCTGCGCACGGTGCCAAACGAGCGCAGCACGGAGGAAACGGCGTCCCTCGAGCCGTTGTTCCATGTCTGCACGTGCGGCTTGGCATCGAGCGCCGCCGCCCGCGCCTCGTAGTCGCGCTGGACAAGGTTCGCCCTGTCGGCGACAGCGCCGCCCTGGCCATCGTCGCGCGCCCGAGCGCTCATGTAGTGAGGCCCGCCGCGGTGGATGGTCTTGCCCTCGAGAAGGTGCTCCGCCGGCGGCTGCTCGGGCCCGCGCTGCACTGTCGTGCCGCGCCACCGGACAGACGGATGCGCCTGGCCTCGTGTGCCCGTGCAGCGCGCCGTGCGGGACTCGCGCAGCTTGCAGTGCAGGCGCCCATCCGGCACGATGCCGTTCTTGCCGCGCGTGCCAGCTGTGCCGTTGAGCGTGACCGGCGGGATGACGGCGCTGAAGATCTCGCGCGGCTCCTCCTTGCCGCGCAGCCCCGCGTGCAGCGCATCACCGATCACGCGTGTGTGAGAAGATGTCGTCGTGGCAGTTGCCGTGGGCGCGGTCGTTGAGCGTCGCCAAGCCCAGCTGGACGAGCTCACCCACGCGGACGAGAACGAGTCGACGGCCAGCCACGCCTCCCGCCGCGTGTCGCCGTGCGGCAGCCCGAGGATGCTGCGGCTGAGCTGGTTGCGCTTGACCTGCTCCCGCTGCTGCGTCAGCTGCCGCTGTAGCCCAGCGCTGCCGGCCCGCCCGTTGCCAGCCTCGGGAGCCCGGAGATCAAGAGGCCCCGCCACGCCCTCGCCGCGGACCTCTCGTTGCATGCCCTCCCACGCCCTCTTGAAGGACTCGCCCGTCAGCGTCAGCTGCCCCAGCTGCGCGCCGAGCGGGTTGACGTTGGTGGTGCAGCCCGAGAGGAAGCGCGAGAGGCGAGGGCTGTTCGGGTACGGCAACTCGAAGGCGCCGTGGCCGAAGAGCGGAGCGAGCATCTGGAAGAAGCCACGCTCGCTGCCGCCGCCGGGCGTCGACCTGTCGAGGAACCTCTCGGCCGCCTCGACAAAGCAGGCGCAGAACGCAGCCGGCGCCACCTCCTCGAGCGAGCGCAGGCCGAGGCCGCGCATCCGCGCAGGCAGGCGAGCCCGCCGCGCGGTGATGGCGTCGCCGAGCACGCCCTCGTAGCCGCACGCCTCAGCCGCACGCCTCAGCAGCGTCGAGGACGCGAGCGTGGGACACCGTCTGGTCGGGAGGGAGGTGCCGGAGGATGAAGTCGAACTTGGCAGAGCAGGAATAGTAGATGGCGGCCCACAGCGCGTGGGGGCTCGCAGCACGTAGCGAAAGAACCGTCTTCTCGATGTAGCTCTCGATACTGCTCACCTGGGCGCGTAACCACGCATCCACAAACCCTGCCTCCCCCATTGGGCAGCCCGCGACCATCACGCCTCGGTACGCGCGCGACCCGCCATCCTCCTCCGGCACCAGCACCATGCCGACTGGCGCGCCCAACCCGATGCTTCACTCATGCTTCGGTGTGAATCACGCCCGCTGTGAAAACAGTTGGCGGGGAATTTTTGCGCCAGTCAATAGAGCATGAAAATACCTTTCAGACGGTACCTTTATGACCTCCAGAGTCGAAGAACTCGACCGGTGGCTGGCCGCCAAAGTGGCTGGACGGCGCCGCGGCGCACACTGGTGAGCCGCGGAGCACACTGCGGCAGCTGTCCTCGGCGCAGCCGATCGGCTCCCGCGGCCTGGAAGCTGGATGGTGGCAGTGGCACTCTCTGAGGCTCCCTGATTTTTTCTGGTATTTTTTTAGCACTCTCTGGTCACCTTCGCCGGGCGAGCCTGGCTCTCGCTGCACAGCGGCGCGACCCGCGGTGAGGCTACCGATCGTCGAGAACTGGGCTTAGCTCTTGACTGAGCACCACCGATGAATCGGCAGCAGGGAGACAGGAAGGCTCGCTGTGTGAGCCGGCCACGCAGAGGGTCGGAACACCTGGGTCGGAAGAGGGTTCAGGGTACCTCGGCCCACTTTGCTTTTGGCAGGTACTTCCAATACACGCTTGTTCCACCTCATGAGCGGTACACGTGGCAAGCCTCGACGTCGTCGGACACAAGTGGGATGGGAGCTTGGGGTCGCGTCGTGGGGGGGCCAGCACACCTAGTCGCCTAAACGTGCCCCCTCGACCGCAACCTCATCACAGGATCGCTATGCCGTCTCTCACCAAACGCCTAGCCCAGCACGGAGCAATGCCAGCACATGTGCATGTCTCGAGAGCCAGAGTTCCCGCAACCCAGTAAGTATCGGTAAGTGCACCGTCCACGGCCGCACAAGGCGGCCACCGCGAGAGAGTTCCTCGGCGCACACGCGCCGCCACAGGGGTCGGTCCCAGGTGCCTGTCGGAGCGGCGACACGATTTCAGTGACTGCGCGGGGGCGGCGCGGCCGCGCGAACGAGTGGCGGTCCGCGGCACCTCACGTGTCGAGGCTGGGTGTCGCACCGCGCTCGGAGCTCGCGGGCTCCTCGGACCAAAACGAGTCGAGCACTTCCAGCACATCGTTCACTTCGATCAGGTAGTTGTCGTTTGTCAGCGACTGCACCGAGCTCGAGCGAGGCATCGATGCGGCGCCCTCGCGCCGCTGCGGGGCGGCCGAGGCGGCCGAGGGGGAGCTTGGCCGCGGCGGCGCGCGCCGCGCCTCCCCGCCTCGCTGCTGCCCCTCCTCGTCCTCTTGGTTTTGGTACTGCCTCGCCTCAGACATGGGCACGTCGCAGCCGCGCTTGCGCGACGACTCTTGGCCCTTCGAGCTGAGGCCCGGCGCGGAGCCGTCCCCCGCCCCGGACGCCGCGCCCGACTGCGAGTAGGAGCCGGGGTTGGTGCAGGAGGGGCAGCCGCCCGCCAACGGCGCGAGCCCGTCGGGCGGCACGCCGCCACGCAGCGTCGGAGAGAGCGGGCCCTGCGCGATGGAAGGGCCTGCGCTGGCGCACTGCGCGCTGGTTCGAGTGCACTGGACGTGGGACTGCTCCGTCGCATCCGGGAACGGCCTCCGCGTCACGACGCCCTGCGCCACGACCGCCGCGAGAAAGTCGTCGTTCGACGTGCGGCCGCCGCCGCCGCCGCCGCCGCT
>NW_005195027.1:0-1183 GCF_000372725.1 Emiliania huxleyi CCMP1516
GTCGTCCGTGACGCGTCCCGGACGTGTCCTGCAGGTGCGGCCGCTCGACCCGACGCTCGCGCCGTCCGTCCTCTCGGCGCAGGCGGTCGAGTGCCGGCTCGCCCACCTCATCGTCGACGAGCCGAGCAGCGAGGACGGCGAAGAGGCCGCCCTCCTCCTCGGAGACGCCGCGTGGGGAAAGACCGTCGTCGCGCGCGTCGAGGACCGCGCGTCGGGCGTCTTGCTCGTGACGCTCTTCGATGCGGCGCAGTCAACGAGAAGCTGGTCGCCGCCGGCCTCGCGCGCGTCGAGACGGGGGTGGCGCGCCGCGCCGAGCCGCTCGTCGCCGCGCTGCGCGAGCACGAGGCGGCCGCCAAGAAGAGGGTCCCGTCGGGATGTGGCGGTACGGAGACATCGAGGAGGACGACGCGCACGAGTTTGGCTTCCGGAAGCCAAAGGGCAACCCGCGCCCGCGCCCGCGCCAAAGGGCAACCCGTGGAAGAAGTGAGGGCGCAAACCAGCCCCCGCCGCCGCCGCTAGAGAGATGCGGCTGGTAGCGGCGGAGGAGCGGGATGAGTGCCGGCGGCAGGGGGGCTGGAGCCGGGCCGGCGTCCAGGGTGGCGGAAGCGAGGGAGGGGGTGGTGGCGGAGGCGCGCAGGCAGGGGAGAGGAGGTGCAGGGGGGGGGGGGGGGGGGGGAAGGGCAAGCACCCCGCGGGAAAAGGAGGCCCAACTGAGGGGGGCTCCCTCTTGGTCCACCGCCGCCGGGGAGCACAAACCCCCATGTTGAGTATGGGGGCAGCCGGCCCCCCCGGGGGTGCTTCCTCGGGGGCCGGGGCCTCTGTCGGGTCACTGGGGAGCCTTTCCGTGGAGGCGGCTGTTGCGGCTGCCCCAGGCAACCAGGCGGCCCTTCTGGGGTGGCTTGACAGCCACGGGCAGGTCAACCCGACTTGGGGCGTAAGCAATGGGAGCGGCATCCCCCCGCTTATGTATGCCCCCCAGGAGGGCCACCAACGGGTGATCCAGCTTCTGCTGCAACGCGGGGCGGAAATCAACTTGGAGGAAAGCGACGGCGACACCGCGCTGATACTCGCCGCCCGCCAAGGCCACAAGCGGGTGGTCGAACTTCTGCTGCAACGCGGCCCGGAAATCAACCTGCAGGACAACAAAAGCCGCACCCCCCTTATTCTTGCCCCCCAGGAGGGC
>NW_005195026.1:0-1182 GCF_000372725.1 Emiliania huxleyi CCMP1516
GGGCTCGAGGGCGGAGATAGCAGGCGACTGCGCGGCAAGGCTAGAAGGCGCGCACACCTCGAACGCCGGCTGCTGCATCTTTTCAGCCGCGACGTACGACGCCTTGAGCGCTGGCGCTGGGGCCAGCGCATGTGTGGCGAGGGTGCCGACAAACGCTCCGCCTGCAACGGATTAGTACGAATTGTGTACAAGGGGCATGCGACGGGAATAGAGCCGAATGGTTTTGCGCACCAAAAGCGGCGGTGACGACGAGAAGCGTCTTCATGGCGCCGCTCTGGTTCGTCTCCTTCGTCTCCATCATGGCTGCCTGCGGCAATGCGCTCACTTGGACATCTGAGCAGGGCGCGCAGAGTGGGCCGGGCAGCACAAGGCATACCCGCGCGAGCAGGCGCGAGCAGGCGCGCGAGAGAGCACCTCGGGCGCGCGCGAGGGAGAGCAGGCGCGCGCGAGAGCAGGCGCGCGCGAGAGCAGGCGCACGAACCTCCGAGGGACGGCGACGATTTCGTCGGGCGAGCGACTTCTCGCCTTGGCGCAGGAGAGAGGCCGCTTCCGCAGGAGAGTGGAGATCCTAGCCGATTCTACCACACAGTCGGGCTTGGTTGAAGATGAAAGATTGAGATCACAGATTGTGGATCGTGTTGGCAGTTGCCAGGGTCAAAGGTGGAGATTGGAGATGGAGAACACAGATCGTAGATCCTCGCGCCGGGCATCCACCGCCGGGGCGGAGATTGGAGATCGAGATTGGAGATTGGAGATCGCAGCTGGCGGCGGCAGGGGTCAAATGGGAGATTGGAGATCGGAGATCGAGATGGAGATCGGAGATCTGACTGGATCCGGCAAAATATGACGTTGGAGATTGGAGATTGGAGATGGAGATCGTAGATCTTAGGGCCTCCTGCAAAACCTCACGCTGAAAATGCGCGCCCGGGAGGAGGCACAACCAACACCAGCCCTCACTGCCGCTGCCAAGAATCGCACCCCCATACCGGCGGACCCCCCCGGTGTAAACCCTCCCCGGCTCCAAATCCCCTCAACCCGTTCTTGTCGAAGCGCCCCCCGGGCTTCTCCCGCTACAGAAAAAATCCTTCTCCCCCCTATGAAGCGGCGCCGTGCTTTCTCCGGCCTCGGAAAAAGGCGGAGACAAGTAACGGCTCCCTTTCTCCCCCCCTCGCACGGAAAAAA
>NW_005195025.1:0-1182 GCF_000372725.1 Emiliania huxleyi CCMP1516
TGCCGGCGCACGCCGTTGTGATCCGTGATGGAGAGGTTGGCTCCCGGCGGGCCGAGCCGCTGCAGCGCTGCAGCGACCCGTGAGTGGTACAGGTCGTCCGTCTGCCGCACCGTGTAGCTCGACCCTGCAGATATGGAGCCGCCCAGCGCCGCGACTGTGACTGGCTTGCGCCGCCGGAGCATGCGGTCGAGGAAGCAGCGGAGCCCACTTTCCGAGCCAAAGTGCTCCGTGCCGTTCGCTCTCGCCCAAGGCTGCAGCGGCGGGAGTAGCGAAGTAGCGTCCTGGCGTGGCCACCAGGCCGGGGCGGACGCCATCAAACCAAAAAACTTTGGGAAAAAGAATTTTTGCCGGTCGCGGCGCTCGAGTCGCTGACGCCGGAGGAGCGGGCCGAGCGGCAGAAGGGGAAGGGGAACGAGGCGATGCGCTCCCGCGAGCCGCACGCCGCCTCCTTCGCGGTGGAGCGGTACAGCGAAGGTCTCGCCGAGAGGCCGCGCGACGCGAGGCTGCGCGCGACGCTGCTCGCCAACCGCGCGGCGGCGCACACCTCGCTCAAGAACTGGAGGCGCGCGCTCGACGACGCGAGGGAGGCGCTCGCGGTGAGGGCGGACCACGAGGCGAGGGCGGAGCCAGAGGGTATTAGTGCGGCCGGCCCACATTTTTTCTGACACAAACTCGGAGCGTGCGGAGTGGGCCCCGAGTTTGAAAAGGGCGACGGACGCTTGCGTCCTAGCCTCCAACAACGCC
This sequence comes from Emiliania huxleyi CCMP1516, assembly GCF_000372725.1. NCBI lineage: Eukaryota > Haptophyta > Isochrysidales > Noelaerhabdaceae > Emiliania > Emiliania huxleyi. The sequence goes on from NW_005195025.1 coordinate 745, forward strand.
TCCCCGGCGCAGAGGGGCCCCCGGAGGGATGCTCAACCGCTCCACGCCACGCCGCTTGCGGCGGTCCTATTCCCAGCTGTACTGGAGGTTTTTTCTTTTTCAGGAATTAGACCTGCTATGGCGGAGACGGTCTCTTCCCTGGGCAGCCTTTCCAAGGAGGCGGCGATGGCGGCTGTGCGAGGCGACGAGGCGGCGCTGCTGGCGTGGCTCGACAGCGGCGGGCGGGTCAACGCGACTGGCCGGACGGGCGATGCGAACGGCATCACCGTGCTGATGTACGCCGCCCAGCAAGGCCACGAGCGGGTGGTCGAGCTGCTGCTGCAGCGCGGCGCGCAGGTCAACATGCAGAACAGCCACGGCATCAATTCACTGATGGTCGCCGCCAGCAGCGGCCACGAGCGGGTGGTCGACTTGCTGCTACGGCACGGCGCGGAGATC
>NW_005195024.1:0-1182 GCF_000372725.1 Emiliania huxleyi CCMP1516
GGGGGGGGGGGGGGCACATCGTGCGGAGGGCGAGGGAAAGCAGACGCGCAGCGCGTTGAGCGGCCGTTGACCGTTGTCCATGCGCGGGGCGTCGCGCGGCCGCCCGGCCGCGGGGCCCGCTGGCCTGCCCGTGGTGCCGAAACACAATCAACACGCAGGGAATACGCCGAGCCGCTCCACTAGACTCGCTCATAAACCGTTTTTGCTACATAAAAGTCAGCTCCCTCGCCCGCGCTTACCCCTTCACACCCACGCCTCGCTGCTTGGTGTTTCTGAACACGTAGTCGTCAACGCTGTGCGGGTTGTGTGCGGGTTGTGTCTGGGCTCTGGGAGGGAGGGAGTGGGGTGCAGGTTGCTCACTAGAGCTGTCAAACGTTAAGAGCTGAACAGTGTTGCTAGTGTTAACAGTAACAACAGAACAACAGTTGGGCTCCCCAACAACAGTAGCTAATGTTAGGCCAGCTGAACAACAATAAGGAAGGCCTGGCAGTGACCCACGACGATCTCCAGCGTCCAGTGCGGGTAATACCCGAAAATACCTGGAAAAACCCAGGTATTTTCGGGGTTTACCCGGGTTTTTGGCATTTTCTGCTTGCTGACCACTGAACAACAGTAACAACAGTAACAAACAGTAACAGCTTGGGCTGGGGAGAACACTTGAACAACGTTGAGGATTTTCAGCCAACAATAGTGCAACTGTTAGGCCCAAAGTTAACGTTTGACAGCTCTATTGCTCACCCACGGCACCGGGCCGGTGCTTGCACTTTGAATGCCGTGGGGCTCCTGCCCGTGTGTCCGGGCGTGGAGATGCGAGGGTCGCACCCCCTTGCCCCACCACTTTGTGTGTGTGGAGACGTTTACCTCACCTTACCGCTTACCTCAGCCTCCGGAGGCCTTAGGGGACCCCTAGGCTTAAAAGGGTGGGCCCTGGGGCGCCTGCGGCTTTCCGGCTTAAACGGCTAACTAAAACTGGCCCAGGCCGGTTTTAAGAGCTGCTGGGCCGCCGATTCCTTAAACGGTCTTAAACGCTTAAACGGTGCGGGAGAGCTCCCGAGGTCGATGGTCCCTGAGCCCTGGTGTCGAGGTGTCGAGGCCCGGTGTCGAGGGTGTCGAGCTGCTGTCGAGGCCTGTCGAGGGATAGAGGTGTCGAGGCCTGTCGAGGCCTGTCGAGGCCTGTCGAGG
>NW_005195023.1:0-13622 GCF_000372725.1 Emiliania huxleyi CCMP1516
GCCTTCACCACCACCATCGCCGCACGCAACCACCTGCTGCCGTGGCTCGCCCGCGCGGGTGCGGCAGCGGCGGCCGAGCGGGCGGCGGCGGCGGCTGCGGCGGAGCGCGAGCTGACTGGGCGCGTGGCTTTGCGCGGCGCTCGCGTGCGGTGTGGGGCAAGAGTGACTGCGCGCGTCTGCTCGGCGCTGTAGGCGCGCACACGAGCTGGAGATGGCGCGGGAGAGGCTCGAGGCTGCGCGCGCGGAAGGGAGCCGCGAGGCGGCCGCCGGCGCGGAGCGGTTGCGGCAGGCGGAGGAGCGTTTCGCGGCCAAGGAGGCAGCCGGCGCGGAGCTGCGCGCCGTCGAGCGCGCTTCGGCCGAGCGCGAGGCGTTGCGCGGCGCCGAGGCGCTGGCCGAGGCGCGGGGTTCGGAGCAGCGGCTCAGAGACAAGGCGCGCGGCCGGGTGTGTGTGTGTGTGGAAGCGGAGGGCCGGGTAGTCTCTTGGAAGAGGAGGGCTGCAAGAGGAGGGCCCCTGTAGACTGACGAGGCCCTCTGCGAGTGGCGCCCCTAAGGTGGCAGAGCACGTTAATTGAATTCTAACTTTAATTAATGCGCCTCAGGTGGCAGAGCACGTTAATTGAATGTTAACTTTAATTAGTGCGCCTCAGGTGGCAGAGCACCTCGCATCGGAGCGCAGCGCGGCGGAGCGCGCGGCACAGGCCGCCGCGCGAGAGGCGGAGGCGCGAGGCGCGCTCGAGGCGGCCACTGCGGCCGCCGCCGCGTTGCGCGAGCAGCTGGCGGCGGCCAAGCAGGAGGCCGAGGCGGCGCGCGTGGCGGAGGAGCTGGCCCGGCGGGAGGCGGTGGGCAAGGCGGTGGACGAGTACGTCGCCGCCGTCGAGGTTTCGGCGGAGGGGCAGCGCGCTCTCCGCGAGGAGCGAGACGCATTGCTGGGCCAGTTGCGCGATTTTACCGAGCGCGCCGCCGTGCTGCCGCCCTTCTACGCACTTCGTGCACTCGCCGCGGCAGGTGTCGGTGGACGCGTCTGTGACACGTCCGTGACCGCACAGGCCCAGAGGATATTTGCCAGCGACCACGTGCCGGACGATTTTGTGGACGCGTTCGTGTCGGACCGCGACGGCGACTTCCCCTCGGGCGAGCTCGCCGAGAAGGCTGGCCAGAAGGCGGCGCAGGCGGCCGAGAAGATCGCAGAGGCGGGGCTGGGCAACATCGCGTCGGTCGCGTCCGTCGCCCTACGCAAGGGCACGTCGCCGCCCGCTGTCGGGCGGTGGGCACAGGGCCCGCTGCCCTCTCACGCTCCCTATCCGGCGGCTGTAGGCGCGCCGCTCGCACAAAAGGCGTGGGCGTCATGGTTTGGCGGAGACGGCGGCGAGGCGCCGCCCGATGATGAGTTCAAGCCGGAGGACCTCAAGCGGCTCCTCGCTGGCAACGGCGGCGGCGGCGGCGGAGGATCGGCCGAGGGCGATGCTTTTGACAGGGCTGCGGCGCAGGTGGCAAAAGGCGCAGCGGCGCCCGCCACGAATCCTCCCACTGCTGACGTTGGGCCCGCGGCGGCGCCCAGACCCGACCCTGCGGTGGTCGCCGCCACCCCGGGGGTCCCAGCAGCCGCAGAGGCTGGGCCCAAGTCCGACGTAAGAACGTGACGACGGAGTGTCATCGGGAGACTGTGTAGTTCGTCTGGGGTTTTACGTACGGTTTTTGTGTGTGATTCCTGGATAAAGTGGGATTTCTTCCGCGCGCCCAGTCCACTGCACTGTCCATCTGTCCAGCGGCAGCGCGGCCACGGGGAGGCGCGTCGACGCCCTGCCATGATCACCGTACACCGACCCTGGTCCACGCCTGCGCGGCCTGCGCGCGAGGGCGAGCCGTGTGTGGGAACGCGGGGGTGCACATCGATCAACAGCGAGCGGGTTTATTTTTTATTGGTAGCAAGACGATTAGTTGTTACCCGGTATGTGCGCCACCGGCACCGCGCTTTCCCCCGCTCCGACGATGGTCGATGCGGGCTCAGACTACACAGACCACCTCAGTCCTCAATAATCCTCTCAGACAGACGTCAGAGCGGGACCAGAGGAAGAGGGGTCAGTCGGTCAGAGCTCAGAGAGGAGAGATGTCACGGAGAGTCACGGAGAGCCTGCGAAGGCTGCGTCACCCGGGGGGCCGCACACACTCTTATAATAGACACTCTTCGAGTCGCCGTCACGCGTCGGTCAGACTTCAATGTGAGCCGCCGCGGCGCCGATGTGCACATATATGCAATGGTATGCCAATGTACGACGTGCGGTGCGTGTATGTACAGAGGGGGCGCGCATGCACATAAGAATTTCTTGATCACACCGCACACGCGGGCGGCTCACACACATCTCGGACGCAAGTCGCAGCTTCACTCACGATCAGGCAGGCGTGTGGGCGCGCCCCCTGTCGTCCACCCGCGACATGTGGCCGACCTCCACACTGCGCGTTGCACACCGCTCGCTCGGCAGCCAGCCGTACGGCACACATCCTCGCTTTTCAGGCGAACGGGATGCGAGCTGTCCGCCTCCATCCAGGAGCCCTGCTCAACCTCGTCGCCCTCGGCGTCGACGGCATTGATGGCCCTCGCCAACTCGCGCCGCGACACCGCCGCCCCGCCTGCGCTCGCATTCAGATGCGCCTCTACATCCATGCAGCCGGCCGCGAGACAGCGGGTGACCTCGTGGCCAGTCAAGGCGTCTGAAGGCGGGCGAGTCAGCCCCAACCGATCTGTGAAGGCGCAGCCCGGAGCTGAGATGCCGTGCACGCAATTGGCGCCGCAGCGAACGACCCCCTCCAGGAGCGCAGCCTCGGAGAAGCACAGGGACTCTGGGCTCTGAGGTAGCCTTTCGGCGACAGTCGAGTCAAACATGGCAAACCAGAGACGCTCAAACATGCCGCCGACGTCGTTCGAGTGCAGCGCCGGCCGCTGATCGACAGCCTTGGCGCTCCGGGGCCCCAAGTCGACGATGTAGGGCCCAAAATTGCTCCATTTTGCGGCGCGCTGCCGCCATGTCTGAACGCATGGCCCAGTGTTGCTCCCGTTGCACCCGTATTTGCGCATGTGTGCCTCGCGCACCGAGTCCGGCAAGTGGAATGCATGGCACCGCCACGCGAGGCACTCTCTCCCGTCCGGTGCGGGGCCCGGATCGGGCGTCGCCGTGGTCGGTGGCGACGGCAGCGAGGCGAGTGCAAGGTTCATGGCATAGAAGCGCCTTGAGCGACCGCGTATGGCCTCCCGCGTCACTGCGAATTCCGCATGCTGCGGCCACGGGATCGTCGAGGGGATTGTAGGGAGGGCGAGAAATGTTCGCAACCACCAGTGAAGAGAGCGCGCGTGGCCGTACGCCGCCGAGTCATTGGTGAGCTTTTTCACCACGGAACTTGTGCTCTCATCCTCAACCCAGCAGGGACATGCCTCGGGAGACCTCACTGCCCATGGCCGCTGTGGTGTGCCATGCTGCTGCAGCCGTCGCTCATCACTCTCCAGCCGGAACCTGGCGGCCCACGCGTCGACATCAGCGAGCAGGCCGACCTTGTTGAGCATTGGAATGCTGGGATCGTCCTGAACAAAGAGCACAACTGAAGGGAGATGGTCGTAGAACGTAAGGCAGAAGCGCAGGATGGAGTGCGACTCACGCGCGCCTTGGTTTGGCCCCTGGACGCAATGCGCACGGCTCGTTGCCAACCAGTTCAGGAGTGTCTGCGGCAGCTCACTGCACTTTCCACCCTTCGCATCGATCAGGGCGCGCACACTAAGCCTCGCTGACAGTGCCGAGACTAGCTGTGTGAGTGAGCGGCGGTCACCACTGCTCCGAGAGTGCGGACTTATTGTTATTACCACAGCAACGGCGGCACCAGCCAGGTCTCTCCGAATGGTTTGCAAGCAGCTCTTTGCCTGTGGCAAAATTACAGGCGCGCGTGGGCGTTTGAAGGCGATCCAAGCCAATGTTGCGGTCGCGAGAAGAAAGGGGGCCAAGCACCACGCGCGCATAAACTTGGGACGCGCGCATATTCAACACAAGAATTTGAAAGCCCTCCAAGTTCGCCAAGTGAACTTAGTGCAGCGGAAGGAAACGCTTGACGAAGGCGACGGATTGCCCAGACCAAACGCACACCACGCGAATATCCGGATACAGCCAATGTTGCGGTCGCGAGAACCACCGAGGAAGAGAAACCGGGGGCTGCCCAGGCACCACACGCGCGCATAAACTTGGGAGGGAGGCGCGCATATTCAACACACAGAAGAATCAGCCCGAGAATTTAGTGCAGCGGAAGGAAACGCTTGACGAAGGCGACGGATTGCCCAGACCAAACGCACACCACACGTGAATATCCTGATACAAAGACTCAATTGTCATTTAGAGTCAACCATCTTTCCCTAACTCGCTCCGTGAGCGTACCCGGGGAGCCGCCGAGCCAAGTGGAGCTGCTGTGGAACGGCGCCGGCGGGCCCGCGCAGCGGAGGTGGTGCAGGTTGGTCTCGGAAACGAGGAAGAGCAGTGTCAGCTCTTCACCCGCGTAAGCCCAGCAGCGTTGCGGGTTGTCCCGCCAGACGGTCCCGTTGCAGCCAACCTCCCGCATCGGCCAGCGGGCCTCGAGCCAGGAGTACAGCAGCAGGTGGAGCTTGGCCAGGTCTGCAGCCACGTCAGGTGGCGCCAGCCACCAGTTTGCCCACGGAAGAGGAGGCCCGTCTGCGCGGATAGAGGCTGCGGCCGCCTCATAGCTGACACCGAGCCACTCGAAGAATGGCTGCAAGATGGTCGATTTGTGTAGCTCACGGTCCGTCCGTCGCGCGTGTCGTGAAACATCCGATTTCCACCGCACGAGCTGCCTCTCTCCCCACCAGTAGAGTGTGGCGCGCTCTGGAAGCTGCTCGAGCTCTGCTGGCCTCAGCCGGCGCGCAATCGACTCGAGGTTCTGGCAGGCAGGGTCAAACAGCTTGGTAGAGTCCGCGACCACCTTCCACGACGCAGAGCCCACCCAGCATCTTCTCCCTCTGCAGCTTGGTGAGAGCAGTGTGGTTATGCGCAAGCCCAGCGCGATGATGGCAGCGTTCTCGGCGAGGAGCGAGAGATACTGCTGCCCGAGCGAGGTGCGATAGAAGGGGGCAAGGTCCGCAATGGTGAGGTTGCTCGGCAATCGGGCTGTGCAGTCGGGCGCCAGGCCTGCACTCAAGCCGACGGTGTGGACTTTGAACAGCTTTGAGGCGAGGCGATCCACTTGCATGCGGCGGGCGCTCTGGCAGCTGTGGTAGAGAAGGAAGAGCTGGATTTCACTGCTTTGGATCTCGCTGCTACGGAGGGGCAGCTCGAGGTCGCTTCCGGACAGGGAGAGCTGTCGCGCGAGCCACATACGTGTGGACCTCGTGAGCGCCCGTCGCGGCAACCCTGTGTGTGTGTTTGTTCGTCGGACCGGCGACCCTGAAAAATCATTCTCGCGCTGCCCATCTTGTGAGGTGGGAAGTAAGCAGACAGAAGGCGAGCAACCGACCGGCTATGTACGAAGTACCCTTGTAAGGGCTAATGCCCAAGCGGCACGGCAGAGAAAGAAAATGTGCTCACCGTGGATCCGTGGTTCTCGAGGTTCTCGAGGTGGATATACATGTACATCCTTTGGCCGCGTTGCCGTTGGGTAGCGACTAGCGAGGATTGGTGTGACGCGATCCACGCAGGCGTGGTTTCTGACGGCCGACCGTCAGTGCACGGAGTTGCCCTTCTCCGACTGCCCCGGCTAGTTCCCGAGGTCGCGCGGGGCTGACCCCTGCGTCCCCCGAGACCTACAACAACAACATGTACATGTAGCGCGGGTGGCTCACCGTGCTCCGTGGCTTTTCTCTCCCGTGGCAGAGAGAAGGCATGCACAGGCAGAAGCCAGAAAGAAAGAAAGAAAGCCGCCAACCCCCAGAGAAAAAAGAGAAAACAGACAACAGACAACCCAAGGGAGGGATGGGACAAACAGACAAACAGAGAGAAGCACTTGGAGCACTTGGAGTGCAGTCGGTAACCTCACATCCAGGGCCGGGGAGCTCAGAAGCGCACCCAGCGGGCCGGATGATCGGTATCGGGTTACGGGCTAGAGAGCCCTAGCCCCGGGGGTGCGCGTTCGCAGGGACAAGAAATCGCGTATTTTTCCCTCGCGCAAGGGCGTCCAAGTTCTACGTGCACCAGCGCATTCGCGGGCCGCACCACTTCGTGTGTATGCCTGCCTGCGACCGGCGCTATTTCCTCCTCGCCACCGGCACCATCTGCCTCATCCAGCTCAGCTGCATCATCGAGGAGTGGATCTTCAAGCAGCTGCACGGGTTCCACTACTTTTGGTTTGTGGCGCTGATCGAGCTGCTCCTCTTCACCGTGCTCGGTCACGCCTCTTCTGCGAGCGAGCAGGGTAGGTCCGTGCTGTCGATGCCGTCGATGCATCCAAGCGGGCCGATGCGCCTCTACGCGGTCTCTGGCTGCAGCCTCGCCGCCGGCACCGGGCTCGGCAAGCTGGCGTTCAAGCACCTCAACTATGCAACCGGGACGGTGCTCAAGTCGATGAAGCTGCTGCCCGTGATGGCGCTCTCCGTTTGCTGGCTACAGCGGCGGTACAACGCGTGCCAGCTGTCCGCCGCGTTGCTGATGGTCGCGTCCGCGTCGCTCTTTGGCCTCGGCGAGCGCGAGGTGGAGACTGAGTTCAGCCCGACGGGGATCCTGCTCTCGTTCCTCTGCCTCTTTGCACAGGCGCTGCAGAACACGAGCACCGACCGGCTGCTGCGAGACCACGGCGCGACCGTCCACGAGACGATGACGCTCTCCAACGGGTGGGGCTTCCTCGTGACGCTGCTGCTCACCCTCTACACGGGCGAGCTGCTGCCCGCCGTCGCGTTCTTCTCGCGCAGCTGGGTGTACTGGGCGCTGCTGCTGCTGCGCTGCGTACTCTTCTACCTGGGCGCGCTGCTCTACACGCGGCTCATGCAGGACAGCGGCGCGGTCGCCGCCGTGTTTGTCACCACCATGCGCAAGGCGCTCACGGTCGTCATCTCCTTCCTCCTCTTCCCAAAGCCATGGACGGAGAAGTACGCGGCGGGCGGGCTGCTCCTCCTCGCCGCCATCGTGTGCGAGTACCACGGCAAGGCGGGCGACGCTGCGGTGCGCCCGCGCCAGGACCAGAGCTCCGCCGACATTGCCCGAGAGCTCCTCTCGAGCATGAGCAGCAGGGCGAGCGAGCACGAGCACGAGCCGCTCGCCGCGGGGGAGAGGGAGAGCAAGGCGAGCAGCAGCGACCCGGAGGCGTCGGGCCAGAGCGGGGCCGAGGGAGGCCACGAGCTATGCCAGACTCCGTCAGCGTGGCTATATCTCACGGGGAGCATACGCCGGCCGAGGCACTCTCGTGGATAGCGCCGCGCTCACTCCCCAAACGCGGTCCGCGGCCCTGGACGCTGTCCCACAGCGCGCCGCACCCGTCCTCAGTCGTCCCGCGCGGATAAATACTCAAAGAAAGAAGTGTGTCCACGACACAGCCAAAGAGAAAAGGAAACACCAGGGGAGGGTTGGCGGTATCGGTGAGAGGGAAGCGAAAAAGAAAAAAACCACGTCGCGCCCGGCCCGCCGGCCGCGAGGGAGGCGGCGGGATACCGGTGTGGGGGTGCGGCCCGCGCGCGCGTTCCAGCATTGCAATGTATATGCGCCTGGCCGACGCCTGCGACCTGCTCGGCGTGCCGCCCTCCGCTTCGCGCGAGGACGCCCAGAAGGCCTACCGCAAGTGCGCTCTGCGCCATCACCCAGACCGCAACCCTGGCGACCCGAGCGCCACCTCAAAGTTTCAGTCGATCGGCGAGGCGTGGGACCGGCTGCAGCAGTACCACGACAACCCTCGCCGGTGGGGCGCAAACGCGGATGAATCGGACGAGGACACCGCCGACTCTGCAACCGGCGCCGACCACTTTGCTTCGTCCTGGGAGGACCTCTTCCGGCGCTGGTACGCTGGCCCGCCGCCCCCGAACAGAGGCGGCGGCCGCGCCTGGGACTTTGAGCCGCCTCCGCAGCACCGCGCCGACTGCAAGTGCGCTGCGTGCGCCGCGGAGCGCCGCCGCGAAGAGATCTTTGCGGAGCGTGCAAGGGCGCGTGAGAGGCGGAAGGAGGAAGCGGCCAAGCAGATGGCGGCGGCGCAGGCGAGGGAGGGCGGAGGCCGCCTCTGCGCTTCGGCGTCTCTTCACATCCTGCCGCTGCGAGCAGGCGCGCGCCAAGGAGGAGGCCGCGCGGACGGCGCATCAGCGAGTGGCGGAGGCGGAGGCCGAGCGGAGGCGCGAGCAGAAGTGGATGGCTGAGCAGACCGCGCGGCGGGAGAGAGTGACGGCGGCGCTCCGCACGCACCTCTCGGGGCCGGTCGAGCTCTCCGTGCCGCTGGACGAGCTGCTGCTCCGCTTCAGCGCGCTCAAGGCGAGGGCGGACGCGGCGAGGCGCGCGGTGTCGCACGTGTTCGGCATGTCCGGGGCGTCCAAGGACACGCGCATGACATGTCTGAGACATGTCCACAGGCGCGCGGTGTCGCACGCGCGCGACGGCGCCGCCGAGTGGGACGAGGTGAGGGCGCTGCTTGCGAGGGCAGAGGCGAGGCTGGACGCGCTGGGCGAGGCGGCGGAGAAGGCGGCGGCGGCAGAGGCGGCAGCAGAGGCGGCCGCAGAGGCGGCAGGGTCGGGCGCGGCGGCGGAGGCGCAGGCGGAGGCGGAGGCGGGAGTGGCGGCGGAGGCGGGCGTGGCCCTTGATGCTGCTCGCAATCGGGCCGACGAGGAGGGCGGCGGCGAGGCGGAGGCAGGGGAGAGGCCGAAGGGGAGGAGAGGCGGTGGCGGCGGCCGCAAGGAGAAGCCGGGCAAGGCTGCCGTCGAGCAGCAGGCGATACAAGCCCTCTCGTCGGCGTTGACGGTGGAGGAGCTCGAGGACGCAATCAAGGCTGCGGACGGCGTGAGGAGGGCCTCACCGGCGCTGCTCAAGGCGATCGAGAAGGCGTGCGATCGGCTCGCAAGACTGTAGAGTTTTTTGTGAGCGGTGTTGTTGCTTGGTCGCCGGGTGCGTATGTGTTGATTTATTTATTCGTGTTTTGAAATTCTCAAAAAGGTGCAGCACTAGCCGACATCGACAAAAAGTCCCTCTCTGCCCCGCGCGGCGAGCAGCCCCGCCGGAGGCGAAGAAAAATTTGCCACCGCCTTGCGCTCGCACACGATGACACAACGCTTGAAAAACCATTCTGACGAGCCTCCGAGCATACTTGTGTGGACGTTTCGGGCTCCCATCCCCCGCCCCGGATCCGTGGGCGATCGCACACGCGGCTGGGGGGCACGGCGCGAGGTGCCAGGTGGCGCTTACCACTGAAAAGGAGGTTTTGGAGCCCCTAAAGCGTCATAATAGCCGCACGTTTGCACTCGCCGTGCCTTGCCATCTCCGAGCCGCGCCCCCGCCTTCAGTTTTAAGGCGAATCGGGTGCCGAACTCGGCGTCAACAGCTTTGGCTCGACATCTTTACCATTTTGGCGAGAAACGCATAAGCCGCCCCAGCGAAATGGCCGATACGGCCGGAATCGGAGGCAGCGCCGGGGCGGCTTATACGTTTCTCGGGGTCGTGTGGTTTAGCCGGATACCGACCTGGTGTCCCGTGGGGAAGGTATTGAACTGCCTTAAAACGGAAGGGCACGTCCTGTTCACGCGATGGCCAGCCGTGCTGTGAGCCCGAAGGGACCGGCGAGTCGGGTGGCCAGCAGAGCCCTTGCTCAATATTGGCTCTGACGCCGTGCCAGTGTCGGCGCGCCGCGATCTGCATACCTGTTCGTACCTCTACAGTAGTGCGGCCACGTGTATTGCTGTTCGGCGAGCCGCGTTCCGCTCTCTCGACCGTGAGGCCAGTTGGCGGGCGCCTAAAGCGCCTGGTTTGTGCGTCGAGCGGTGAGCTCACAACAGACACCGTCCGAGCCCGATGCACGCCAGGCGTCTCATTCCAAGCCCACTACGCATTCCCACGCGCTCAGGCGCCGCTCGAACCCCACCTCTTTGAGCCGGTTACCCCGCGGCAAGGCAACTCGGCGCTCTCGATGTGCGCGCTAGGCAGTCTCAACGCCGATTACAGCCGAGCGCGCACGACACGTAGGCGTACCGGCGTGCCGCTGGCATACTACGCGACGGTGGAGGCGCGTGGGCTTGCTCAAAAGGCATGCATCTGTCGGAGAGCGTGCCGCAAGACCTGATGTGCCTCCGCTCCAGGTGTGTGGCAGTTCGATGGATCCAGCCCAGCGACCTCTACGTGACGATTGAGGACTGCTCTTCCCCTTCGGCCGAGCCTCCAGTCCCTGCCACCGTGCACTGGCGCCAGAAAGCTGCATTTACATCCCGCACGCGCGATCGGCAGTCGAGTTACAACCCGCAGCTGTGCTGTGTGCGCGCGCACTCGAGACGTGGTTCGGCGATCTCTCGGCGACCACTCGTCGACTCGCGCCCAGACGCGAGGTGCGTGCTCGCCCGGCCCCCCGTGAGGGGCCCATTCCATTTTTAGCGAGATCGGGGAAATCACTCTCATCGCCCGCCGCTCACGCTTCCCTCCCTCTCCCGCGCCGCCGTATCCGGTCCTAGCCTGCGATACATTGAGACCTCACGCCCCGCGACTGTCTTCCACGCTCGCAGGCGGGCCTATCCGCCGTGCCACTCCATGCATGATCACCGCTGGGGGCAGCGGTGCTCGTGCGACTGCGGATTCGGCCTCACCTCACGCCCTCTGGCCTGCAGCTGCACGTTGCCGGGCGCCATTCTCGAGCCCTTTGGCGAATGGGCCCAAATCCGGGCTCTGAGCACGCCTACTGCTGACGATCTATGTATGTAGCTAGTGCGGTGGGGTCTGGCGCAGGTGCGCGAGACCGTCGCCACAGGGGGGGACGCGCGATTATGTGGGCGCTCCCGAGGGGGCGAAACCGCGTGTTCAAGAAAAAATTGTTCCAGTCTTAGCCAGCAAAAGGGAGCACACACGACTTAGCAAGTCCGCACTAGCGACTGCCACTCGCCTAACCATGCCTCGTCACAAGTGCTCTCCCAATCGCGTACAGGCACACACACTCCGCCTGTTCTCACCCAAACACTCTATCACACCCTTGCCTCCCTGCCAGAGCGAGCTAGATTCTCCCCGCCTCCCTCCCGCCTCTGCCTCGCGCCTTCTATGGACGTCAAGTGCAGCACCTAGGGGGAGAGAGGGGGTTTGCCCTGGTAGGGAGGTGGCGAGGCCGCGCACTGCAAACCCAGTGTGAGGAGTGGGGGAGCTGGGACAGGGCGTGTGCGCCTCTGATCTGTCATGGTCTAGTGGCCGATAGGATCCTCCCTTAGGCAGCGATGGCGGGTCGGGAGAGGCCCGAGTTCTCAGCCCGCCACTTACTGTCAGCCTCTCTGACTGCCCAGGGTCTCACCACGATGCCGCCCGAGTAGAGGGGGTAAGGTGTGTAGAGTGCGGCTGTGTATGGAACCTCTCTCTCCGTGGATCCCACCTGAGCCCACTCGCGGTGCGAAGGCTCCTAATGCGGCAACTGAGCCCGCAAGGGTGGGTCACTAAGGGGGAGGTTACGTTGGTTGATATGTTGTGTTGTGGCGTAAAGCTGTGCAGCGGCGCAGCGAGCCCTGCCGCGGCTCGTCGTCGAGACTGGTCGGTGGGTGGTGCCTGTAACAGCTGAGGCAGGGAGACTGCCTGTGAGTAGCGCAGCCGCGCGGTCGCCCGAGGAGTTGGGATGATAGGTGGAGAGACAGGTGCGACCGTACCTGGGTATGGCGCAGGCTGGTGGCTAGGGTTAGCTGGGCGCGCACGGCGAGTCCAGTCACATTGCCGCCCCGCAACAGCGATGTGAGTGGTCTCTCAGTGCGCGCTCTGCGTCCCTAGAACGTGGCGTGGCGTTGATGCTGAAGCAACAAAATGGTACTATATCAGGCAGTGAAGCGTTGGTCGTCAATTTTGCAAGCCGGCTTGCAAAGCCGTTCGGAGCGCCTGATTCGAGCGAGTGGAGGCAGGTTCGAGACCTGGTGGGGGGGTTTGGGGGGGTCGCCCGTCGCCCATCGGACCATCAAGGGATCCATCAAATCCATCGAATCTGTCGACATCTGTCGACAGCTGGCGCGGCTCACGCCGGCCGCTGCGCCAGAATTTTTTTGTGCTGAGCACAGGGTTGGTTGTGCCGGGCCGCCCCCGCGAGAGAAACTCGTCAGTAAAACTCTCGGGCGGCCCGGCTGTCTGAGGCTGGCACGCAATGGCAAAAGCCCGCGGCTCGTCGCCAAGGAGTTACGAAGTTTTTTGCCGCGTGTTCAAGGGAAACCAGGCGAATTGCGCCCCCAAAATGGTCCTGAGCGGCTCCCACGACCTCCCCAACACCCGAGGTGCACGACACGACCGCTTGTTCGAACACTAGCGACACAAGTATTTATTCCTATGGGTTGTGTCATCGTGCCATGCAGACGACTGCAGTTGCGCAGGACGCCGCGGCCTGAAAAATACAGACAATCGTAAAAGCTTAGGTAAAAACAATCGTATCTGTCTCATCCAGTACAATCGCCGCGCCAGCACGAGCAGCTAACGGGCTCGGCTTGGCGGCGGCCAGCGGCCGGCCATGCGGTGCGGGCCCGCGCTGCCGCCGACAGCAGGCCACTGCTTTTGCGGGAGCGTGATGCCCGGCCAAGCGCCTCGCCGCCACTCTGTGAAGCCCGGCGTCCCCGCGTACTTTTGCGCCTGCGGCGGTCTCGGCAGTGCGTGAGGCGGCGCGGCGCGAGGGTTGCGGCGCGGCGCGGGAGGGCTGCAGCGCCGCCTGCCGCTTCTCGAGGCTGGTGGCGGCCTGTGCGAGGACAAAGCTGATGCCTGCCCAGCCGAGCGCACTCAGCGAGAGCCAGCCGCACGCAGCGAGCACGCCGCGGCCGTCGAAATTCGTGGCAGCGGTGGCGGCGCCGGCGGCGGCGCTCGCACCCCAGAGCAGCATCTCGCCGCTGAAGTTTGGGTGTCGCAGGTGGCGGAACGGGCCACCGGTCACGAGGGCGTCCTCGCCCTTGCGAGCCTTGACCACAGATTTCCACGCGTCGCCGGCCGCCGCGGTGAGCCAGCCGGCGTACATCAGGCAGACGAGGGCCCCGGCGAGGGCGGGAGGGGCGGAGGCGGGCGCGGTGAGCATCAGCGGCGCGGCGAGCCCGAGGTAGAGGAGGCCGCACGAGGCGATGAAGGGAGCCCTGCTGAGGCGGCCGCCCTTCTCGAGCGCGCGCGCCTCGATCTTGTCGCGGAACTCACGGAAGCGGGCGATACTCAGCTCACGGTACAGCAGAAAGGCGTTCAGCCTCAGCCCGTACAGCGCAAGGCAGGCTGCATGCGCTGTCGCGATGCGCGTGGTTGCAGATGGCAGTACAAGTATTCCGGAAAGAAACGTCGCAGTGCCGTACGCGTAGCTGACACCGTACTCGGATTTCCAGAAGCCGAGCAGCGCTGGCAACATCGACGCGGCCGCGAGTGATCCAGCCGAGGGCGACAGCATCTGCACCCGAGCGCGTCGCAGGGTGGCGAGACGCGGAGGCCTCAGGGAAGAGGGCGCTGCCATGACAATGCGTGGTGGCAAGAGCGCAGCGGTCGGCATAAAGC
>NW_005195022.1:0-1182 GCF_000372725.1 Emiliania huxleyi CCMP1516
ACATCGACCTTTGCTTTGGCTTTCTTCCGCCGGGCCTCCTCCTCTGCGCCCTCCTCGTCTGTGCCCTCCTGCTCCTCCCCGTCAAAAGTCTCGGAGGCTCCCGCGCCTCCCTCCGGCTGTGCCAGACGCTCGCCGCTCTTGATGAAGTTTGGGTTGCCAACCTGGCCGGGCACGCGGCCCTCTTTGACGGCTTTTGCGTGCCGCCGCTCCCGCCGCTTCTGGACCTTGCGGCTGAGGCGCTTCTTTTCGTCCTCGGGTCTCATCCTGGCCTCATCCTGGCCCGCCTCACCCTCCTCCTGCTGCTGCTCGGGCGGCGGCGCGGCGGCGACGAACTGCGCAAATGCAACGCGCTCCGAGCTGGAGAGAGCGAGGAAGGCACGCTTTGCCTGGTCAAGCATGCCAAGCTCCGAAGCCTCGAAAAGAATTCTTGCGGGCTTCACAGTGGCGCGCACTGGCACTAACAACACAGGTACACCACGGTAGCGCGCCTCGTGAGAGGAAAAAGAATTTTACAACCCGCTCAGGACGGTCCGGCACTACAAATGTATGTACTGACTGCCAGTCCCGTATACCCGTCCGTGTTCGGGTGTGCGACATCGAAACGTATGAGGAAGAGTCATTGGCAACCTATGATACTCTCTGCAGGCTGCGTCGAAAGCACGCCGACGTCGACTTTCTGTTTGTCGTAGGGTCAGACTGGCTTCAACCTGGGACCGATTTGAGAACGTGGGAATCTAGAGACCCCGCCGACCCGACTGGCAAGGGTCGCATCGTCACGGGCGACAAACTGGTGACCGAGTTTGACTTTCTCGTGCTCCACCGTCCGGGATACGACATTGAGGACCTGTCTGCGTTCGGTCCGCGCTTCAACATGCTCACCATGGCGGGAGGGATGAAATTTGTGACGACCGACATTTCATCCACGCAGCTCCGGAAGCGCATGGGCAACTCTCTACACATAAGAGAAGCGATTGGTAGCAATGAGGTCAACCTGGACCTGGTGGACGGACTGATGCCCCCCGCCGTTCTGAGCTTCATTTTGCGCAGCGGTGTCTACAACCAGAAGGCGGTGCAGGAGGCCCGGCGACGATCGATCGCCGCAGGCGCGACGGGCTAGAGGATATGGAAATCCAAACACACAATCGCACTCGGCACTCGCCACTGCGGCTTCTTGTGCTCTCG
>NW_005195021.1:0-1182 GCF_000372725.1 Emiliania huxleyi CCMP1516
TCGCTGGGGGGTGTCGGCTCCTTTTTGGTGGCCGAGCGCTAGGCGGATGCTTTCTCGTCCCTGCTGGCTTCCTTCCCCGTCCAGCTTTCCTCGTCCTTCCCCTTCTCCTGGCCCGCCTCGCCCGAGAAGTACTCCATTGGTTCGCGCAGTACCTCCTTCCGCTCTTCCGGTGTGGGGGTGGGGGGAAGAGACGGTGTGAAGAGATGCCGTTGGCAGCCGCGCGGCACGTCTCGGCCACAGCGCGGCTCAGCGCGGCTAGAGCTAGTTCACATCTCCTCCACGCCTCGGCTGTCCTTCTCTCGGGCGGATGCTGGCCTCATCTCGCCCCCGCCCCCCCTCTCTCGCCCCCGCCCCCTCCTCTCTCGCCCCCGCCCCCCCTCTCTCGCCCCCGCCCCCCTCCCCCCCTCTCGGCTGCATCCTCGCCTTGGCCACCGGCGCGGCCGCCTCGAGCGCCTCTCTGGAGGTGTACGACGCGACGACGAAGGCCTCGGTCGGCCCGGTCTGGTAGGAGGAGACGCCGACGAGCCCGCCGAGCTCCTTGAAGGCGCCCTCCTTGCTGCGCAGGAGGGCGAGGGCAGCCTCCCTCGCCTCCTCGCCCTTGAAGCCAATCGTTGTCAGCCGCACGGCCACCGGCGGCTCGGAGGCCGCCGGCCCATCGACCGCCCACATCTCGGGCCCGACGAGCGCCTCCTCCGGCGGCCCCGCGACGAGCTCCGCCATGAAGGTCTTGAGCACGCCTCCGAGCGCCGCCTTGCCTCCCTCGGCCGCCGCCTCGTCCTCCCAGCGAGAGTGCGTCACGACGTGCCTAGAAGGTTCCTAGAAGGTTCCTAGAAGGTTCCGGCTTGAGAAAAGCTTTTCTTTTTTTGAGACGCCTTCGTTGTTAATAGTACAAACCCAATGGTCCTCTGCGAGCGGTCCTTCGTTGCAGTCGCGCACACGCACACGCCATGCCGCACCGCGCGCCCGCCCACCGCCCCGCCCAGGCGGGAAAGAGATGAGGAGATGGGACAGCAAAGGAGGAGCACGAGCACGTATGGGAGGGTTCAGGAATGCGCCACGCTGCCCGGCGTTTCTCACTTTCCGGGACAGCCCCGCCCTTTTGAGGCAGGAGAGTGACGGCTACCCCGTACGCACCTGTCGCTCTTACCCCGACGCCGAACCGCCATTCCCCCCTCCTCGTTC
>NW_005195020.1:0-1182 GCF_000372725.1 Emiliania huxleyi CCMP1516
TACTTGAGCATGCGGTTGCGCGCCGCGACGGCGAGGATGATCCGCCGCTTCGTCATAAAGTCCTTCCTGTTCCGCTCCATGTGCCGCGCCATGAAGCGGATCCGCTCCGTCGCGACCGCTATCTGCACCTCGGGCGAGCCGGTGTCTCCTGGGAAGCGCGCCCAGCGCGCGATGGCGGCCTGCACGTCGAGCTGGTTCAGCTGCGGCTGGTTCATGTTGGCGCGCGACAGGGCCTGCTTCAGCTCGGCAGGCATCAGCTCCGCCACATCGCGCATGCTCCACAGCACGTCGCCAGGGCCGATGTCGTCGGCGGCGGGAGGTCCGGCCAAGGGCGCGGCGGTGGTGGTGGTGGTGCCGCCGCCGCCCGCCGTGCTCAGGGGCCGCGTGCTGCGGAGCGGACGCGCGGCGCCCAGAAGCCGAGGCGCGGCGAGCCGAGGCGACAGGAGTGCTCTTCGCAGTGTTAGCATCGCGTTCGCTGTGTTTTCTTTTTCTCATCTTTTCTTTGCCCCTTATCTTCTTGTTGTGTTGCTGTGCCCTTGTTTGTTCCTTCGGCACCTTTGCTGGGGGAGGCGACAGGGGGGGGGGCGCGGCCTTGAGTTATGTGTACGCCAACTCAGGGTCGTCTGAACCACAGCGTGTCCCGACTCGACTGCCGGCGTCCCAGTCCGGGGGTGTTTCTCTTCTTATCCGTTACCATGTAGAGCAACGCCGAGGGCGGGCCCTTTCGGGCTCGGGCCGCCCTCTCGCCCGCACCTCTGCGGGGCTCGCTCGTGGTAGCGGCGGTCTGCTCACGACAGTGAGTGGGCTCTTCACGCTATCCACTGCGCCGCGGCTACGCCGCGCCCTATCCAAGCCCAGGGCTTGGTTCGCCGATAACCGCATCTCGCTCTGCGCATCTCTGAGGCTACCCGCGCGCCGACTGCTACGCGCGCGGCGAGAGGCGCACCCCATCAGGGACAGGATTGAGGCCCCTGTACAAGCTCGGCAACGCCGCCGTCGTTGCCCTCCCGAGCCCTCAACACCGTGCTGCACATAGTGCAACCCGTTCTTGACCCCCCCCAATAACACACACCAGTGAGGGTGGGCGAGACGATCGAGGGGTCCCGTACCATGCGGAATCGACCCTATCAAGTGCTCAAGTGCTCAAGTTAGGAAGGTGAAGAACAGCCAGGCTCGGACTGA
>NW_005195019.1:0-1182 GCF_000372725.1 Emiliania huxleyi CCMP1516
CCGCCCTGAGTGTCCCGCGCTCGGGATCCTCTGGCTCTCAACGCACCCGAGTCTGCTGCGCCCCTCGACACTCCCCACGGCTCACCGCCCGCCTGCTTGCGTGCCACCAGAACTGCCTCCGCGAGATCCGCTCGTCGCTCGAGCAGAGCAAGCCGATCGTCCTCGTCCAAGAGGCGGACCCGGCCAAGGGCGGCGGGACGCTGCAGGCGCTGCGCGGCGAATGCCCGGAGGACCTGCAGCCGGACATCTTTGAAAAGGGCTGGACGCACACCATCTACATGCGAATTGAGGAGTTCCAGCGCGTCTCGCTCAAGACCATCGTCGAGGCGCAGCGGGGCACAGCCGCAGTCCTCTCGTCCCTCCCAAGACCTTAGCCACGGCACCCTTGAACCGCAGGCGGTGCTCCTCAGCTCACCCAACTACCTTGACCGGACCTCCCTCCCGCTCTGCGTGCCGGGCGAGCCCGAGAGCCAGTCGCTCGCCTTTGCCAAGGCAACCCTCCTCTGGGCCTCGCCGGCCAACGCGGGCGCACAGGCCTTGGCTGACGAGATTGCCGACGCCTTTGCCGGTCTCACGATCTCCACCGCCGAGGCGCCCGGGCCAGCGACCCACATGCTGCTCTACCTCAACGAGGACAGCTTCAGCGACGAGCGGCTGGCCGATCAGGTCAAGCAGGCGCGGGAAGACAAGCTGAAGATCGTCATGGCGCACGAGAACGACCCGGACCTCGGCGGCTGCCAGTTCTCGAGAATGTTTGAGGTCACACCGCAGGAGCGGGCTCGCGGAGTAGAGAGCGCATGCGTGCGTGCGTGCGTGCGTGCGTGCGCTCTCCACCGCCCAATCTCAGCTCCCCGCCCCCAACCCTCCGACGCCGCAGGAGCTCATCGCCGACGGACTCTACAAGGACCTGGCAAAATCGTGCTTCCCGGGGCGCCACCGGAAGGCGCCCTGTCCAGCTCGCTTTGCGCGCATCGAGCTTTCGTGACGAGGGGCGTCCGTGTCCGCAGGTGTCGCTCGTGCTTCTGGCAAAGAGCCTCGGCGCGACCCCCGCTCGGTCGCGGGCGGAACTCCTTTCGGGCAGCATCGCCGAGCGCGGCAGCCTCGCAGGGCGCAGCCTTGGCGGCCTCAGCCGGGTGTTCGCCAAGATGAGCAGCCGCAGCTCTGCGGAGGCGCGCGACGTCT
>NW_005195018.1:0-1182 GCF_000372725.1 Emiliania huxleyi CCMP1516
CAATTCGGCACATCGAGAGAGGGGTGGGAGAGGGGACAGGGTCCCCACCTGCACGAGCAGGATCTTGGAACGAACGATCAGGGACACAGGGGAACGGGAGCGGGGAGCGCATCGCGACACGGAGGGGGGCTGGGCAGGGTTCACCCACACGACAGGGTCCCAGGGATTCCTCTCTCGTATAGGACAGGTTGCACCCGGCGGCACGGGGGCAGGCGCGGGCCTCCTACTGGTTGCGCTCTCCTAGTTCTCCTGCTCCTGACAAGGGACAGCGACAGGCTCGCAGCACGGTGGACTCCCTATTCCACTGGCGATCTCTCTCGACTAGCGACCTTCCTCCGGCTTCTCACCAGCAGTCTCTCACTACCACGGGCACACTGACAGAGGCGGCCAAAAGGCTCACGTGGGTGGCAGGGCGGTGATAGGAGTCTCCCACTCTGTGGGCTTCGCTAGAGGTGCGGCCCCTGCGCGTGTCCTCGCCCTTGCGTGTGTGTGTGTGTGTGTGTGTGTGTGTGTGTGTGTGTGTGTGTGTGTGTGTGTGTGTGTGTGTGTGTGTGTGTGTGTGTGTGTGTGTGTGTGTGTGTGTGTGTGTGTGTGTGTGTCTGCGGGCGCTGTGCGAGCCGCCCTGAACGACCACAATGTTGAGCGCGCTCGAGCACCGAAGCACCGCGAGCGCCGGCGAGCACCACCGCCCCGCGCCTTGGCGTGGGTCGGTGCTGTGAGAGAGAGTTCTTCTCGTTGAATTCTTTCAAGGACTGCACCGCTCCCGGCGGCCCGCTCACTACAGCTTCCGCCGGCCGCTGTCCATGACAGACGACTCATCCGACGCACGCTTCGAGCGGGCGCTGAGCGCCCGATCGGAGCTCGCGCCGGACGAGGCTGTCGCGCTCGCCCGCCTCTCTCTCGAGGAGCTCTCGATCGACAGGGCGCTCGAGCGGTGCTCGCAGCTCATCTGCGGCCGACCGGCGCCGCCAAAGACTGCGGCTCCGTCCTCGGTGTGTGGACTGGTTTGGAAGACGGGCGACATCGTCTACCACTGCCGAACCTGCGGCATGGACCCGTCCTGCGCCATCTGCCACGACTGCTTCCTCAACTCGGACCACACGGGCCACGACTTTTGGATGTTCTCGTCGGGCGGAGGCTGCTGCGACTGCGGAGACGTCGAGGCGTGGAAGCCCTCCGGCT
>NW_005195017.1:2500-14724 GCF_000372725.1 Emiliania huxleyi CCMP1516
GACTCAGGGGCAGCGGGTGCAGCAGCGGCGGCGGCGGCGGCTTTCTCGCGTCCACACCACTCCTGGCTCCAACGTGGACACGTGCCCATAGCTGGGGACACTACTAGGTCACGCATGGCATCACAGAAGTTTTATCTCTGGGCCCCGAAAGGCATCTCTAGCAGCGTCGTTACGCATGCGCCCTCCCCTCCTGGGCGCATACGCCTCACGTCTCGACAGAGCCTAAGCCCTTGGCGTGTGACGAGACGAGTTCTTCGCCATCGCAGCGAGCATCACATGACACGAAGCTCCTCAAGCTTAATCAAACGTGTGACGGTGAAGGCGTGAAGCCTGTGTGTGCTGGTCCTCTTTGAACGATCCGCGCGTGAGGTAGCATAGGGCCTTGTTGGCAGCAGCCAGCTTGTTGCGCTGCTTCGTTGCGATGAGCTGATTGGGATCGCAGAAGTGCATGCCAAGCACCGCCACGATCTTGAAGCAGAACACATCGCAACCGCATCGTCCGCACTGCCATCGGCATGCCGCGCCCGCCGCTTCGCCGCAGCCGCCTTAAGGCACGCATAGCGGCAGCACATGGTACGGTGCGCGTACTTGAGCAGGCGTTGCGCGCCGTGAGTAGCGCACTGGCCCTGGGAGAAGGCGATATGGCGTCGTGCGCGGCATACGTTGGTCGGACGCGTCCAGGTATTTCGGGTAAACCTGGAGGCTTTTCAGGTATACCCGGGTTTTGCCCGGAGTGGCCTTATGTCGTCTAAGTTCATGGCCCCCGACCATACAGCGTCTAAGTCTGAGCCCGGCTCGGTGCGGGGGCTAAGTTGAGCGCTCGCTCGCTGCAGAGGCTAAGTGTAGAGCGACCCTCTAGCCCTACTACCCAACCATTGACGAGGAGACACGGGACGATGCACTTTTTGCAGTATCTCGTGTGTGCACAAACAACACTGAACAGAGCCGCTCGCAACGAAATGAGTCGAGAGGCGAGGAAACATTTTCGAGTCTCGAGTGACGTCAGACTCACACTCAGTCTCAGAGGCTCGGTAGCCGCTGTGTACACGTAACATGATAGAGCCGTATGTGAGTGAGCGTGCGCTGTGGCCCGGCACTTGGTTCATTCATGATTCAACCTCCGCTCTGCGCTCCCACTCCTCTCTCTCTCTCTCCGCTCGCTCGCTCTCTCCCCGCCACCACCCCCACCCTCCCTCATCCTCCACTCCCTCCGCCCCAGCTCCTCCACTCTGGAGATACGCGCCTCGGCTCGCCCCTCCTCCCCTCCCAACCCTGCCCGTTCACACCTCGACCCACCGCGCAGGACTCGACTTGTCCGCTCGGAAGAGCACCAGCCGCGTGCTGCTCTGCTCGAACCTATTCACACCGGCAAGCGTGAAGGAACACAGCTCTCCCCCCCCCTCCCCCCTCTCCCTCCCCCTCGCCGGCCAAACAAGCCGCCGCCGCCGCCGCCGTCGGCGCCGCTGCTGCCTGCGGCGCTTCGCTCTCTCTGCAGCTTGAACTCAGCCTCTTCCTCGACCTGCGCGGGCGGGGGGAAGTCGAGATTACCGACGGGCTGGTGATTCATACTCCTCGTCCTCACGAAGTGCAGCCGAAGTGCAGCCGAAGTGCAGCCGAGGTGCGGCCGAGGTGCAGCCGAGGTGCGGCCGAGGTGCAGCCGAGGTGCGGCCGAGGTGCGGCCGAGGTGCGGCCGAGGTGCAGCCGAAGTGCAGCCGAGGTGCAGCCGAGGTGCGGCCGAGATGCAGGCCGAAGTGCAGCCGAGGGGCGGCCGAAGTGCGGCCGGGGCGTGGCCGGGGTGCGCCTGGGCGAGCGAACGGCGCGACACCGCCGTAGCGAGAGGCGCGGACGAGAAGAAGATGCTGTCGGCTCCTAGTGACGGGCCAGGGCACAGTTGGAGGAAATGTCTGGGAAGTGTCTAGGAGTGTCTGGTGAAGGGCCAGGGCACGGTTGGAGTCGAAAGGGCGAGGGGCGCAAGCGAGGTGCTCTCGGCCGTCTCCCGGCTGTCCCCCGGCTGTCTCCCGGCTGTCTCTCGGCTGTCTCTCGGCTGTCTCTCGGCTGTCTCCCGGCTGTCTCTCGGCTGTCTCTCGGCTGTCTCTCGGCTGTCTCCCGGCTGTCTCTCGGCTGTCTCTCGGCTGTCTCTCGGCTGTCTCCCGGCTGTCTCCCGGCTGTCTCCCGGCTGTCTCCCGGCTGTCTCCCGGCTGTCTCTCGGCTGTCTCTCGGCTGTCGCTCGGCTGTCTCTCGGCTGTCTCTCGGCGGCATCTCACCTCGGGAAGAGCGAGCGACGGAGAGGAGCGATCCTAATCAACAATGAATGAATGAATAATCAAGACCCAGTCGTTAATTACGAGCGAGCGACGGGGAAGAGGAACCTCCGAGCCGCTTCAAGTCCCGAATGTCGGACGGGTCTCGGACAAGCACGCGCACCTGCGAGGGACATGTCTCGGACATGTCTCGGACATGTCTCGGACATGTCTCGGACATGTCTCGGGCATGTCTCGGGCATGTCTCGGACATGTCTCGGACATGTCTCGGGCATGTCTCGGACATGTCTCGGACATGTCCCGGACATGTCTCGGACATGTCCCGGACATGTCTCGGGCATGTCTCGGACATGTCTCGGACATGTCCCGGACATGTCTCGGGCATGTCTCGGACATGTCTCGGACATGTCTCGGGCATGTCCCGGACATGTCTCGGACAGGGTGGCGGACGAGGACGCGCACCTATTGGTCGGCGGTCCTTGGGCGGTGAGGCGGTGAGCATGGGGCCAGCCGTGCTGACTCCTCGAGAGAGGCGGAAGGCGCGCCTCGGCCTCGCCGCCCGCGTCCTGGGCGAAGGAGGCGGCCGAGAGGCGGACGACTGTGCCGAGCGCCTAATTAGGAATTGATAATGAGCCCTTTAATTAACAATTAGCCGAGAGGCGGACGACTGTGCCGAGCGCCTTTTGACGTGAGGCGCGAGCGGACCCTCATTAGCTTGTCTAGGAGGTGTCTAGGAAGTGTCCAGGAAGTGTCCCGGACCCTCATTAGCTTGTCGGTGGCTTCACCACTGATGACTATGCGTTGCTTCAGTGCCGAGCGCCTTTGACTTGAGGTGCGAGTTGACGAGCACGCGCCAGACGTGGTCCGCCTGGGAACTCGTGAATCATTAACTACTTGATAGCATTCGTGAATGCATTAGGCAATTGGCTGCATCTCGGCTATCCCTCGCCCCTCCCCCTCCTCGGCTAGACCTCGGCCAGACCTCGGCGAGACCTCGGCCAGACCTCGGCTGGACCTCGGCTGTATCTCGGCTGGACCTCGGCTGTATCTCGGCTAGACCTCGGCTGTATCTCGGCTGGACCTCGGCTGGACCTCGGCTGGACCTCGGCTGTATCTCGGCTGGACCTCGGCTGTATCTCGGCTGGACCTCGGCTGTATCTCGGCTAGACCTCGCCTCCGCCACAGGGCAGCGCTGCACCCACCAGCCCCGCGCGGCGTCGATGGCGGCTTGCGCCGCCGCCTCGTCTCTCACGTCACCGCTCCTGCGGGCGAGGGAGGGCTGGGGCTGGGGCTGTGTCTCTGCTGTGTCTCTGCTGTGTCTCTGCTGTGTCTCTGCTGTGTCTCTGCTGTGTCTCTGCTGTGTCTCTGCTGTGTCTCTGCTGTGTCTCTGCTGTGTCTCTGCTGTGTCTCTGCTGTGTCTCTGCTGTGTCTCTGCTGTGTCTCTGCTGTGTCTCTGCTGTGTCTCTGCTGTGTCTCTGCTGTGTCTCTGCTGTGTCTCTGCTGTGTCTCTGCTGTGTCTCTGCTGTGTCTCTGCTGTGTCTCTGCTGTGTCTCTGCTGTGTCTCTGCTGTGTCTCTGCTGTGTCTCTGCTGTGTCTCTGCTGTGTCTCTGCTGTGTCTCTGCTGTGTCTCTGCTGTGTCTCTGCTGTGTCTCTGCTGTGTCTCTGCTGTGTCTCTGCTGTGTCTCTGCTGTGTCTCTGCTGTGTCTCGCGCCAGAGCGTCAAGCGCTGGTGGCGGAGGCGGGAGGGCGCGAGGTTGAGCAGGTCGAGGTACCTGTGGGGAGAGATGGGGAGAGATGCGGAGAGATGCGGAGAGATGCGGAGATATGTGGGAGAGGCGGGTGGGAGAGGCGGGTGGGAGAGGCGGAGGAAGGTGCAGGGCACGGTCAAGCGCACCAATGTCGGGGCGTGTCTGGGTACCGTCTGGGAAGTGTCTGGGAAGTGTCTGTCGGACTCACGTCTTGCGCATCAGTTCGCCGTCGAAGCGGACGAAGCTGGTCTCCTTGCCGCGCAAGTCCGCCTGTTCACAACAGTGGGTGTGAAGAGACGCTGTTCACACCTCTCGTCTCCTTGCCGCGCAAGTCCGCCTCGGGCGTCGGCGACACCGTCGTGCGAGCGCGCCTACACGGAGCTTCCGACAAGGCCTCCTGCACGCCATCCGCCCGCCGGAGAAACAGCCGTGCGGCGCGTGCTTCGGCGCGGGGCCGGACGAGGCGGCAGGAGCCGCCTGGGCCTCCGCCGCCACCGCTGCCTCCTCCTCCTCCTCCTCCTCGTCGCCATCTCCCTCGCCCTCGCCCTCGCCCTCGCCCTCGCCCTCGCCCTCGCCCTCCCCCTCGCCCTCCCCCTCCTCGTCGTCGTCGTCTTCCGCGGCCGCAGCTGCTGCAGCTGCCGCCGCCGCTGCGGCCATCGCGCCGGCGCCGGCGCCCGCGGCGGCGGGGTTTGCGGAGGCCTCGATCTCGGCGAGGTCGTTGGAGAGCAGAAAGTTCGTCGCCGCGGTCTGGTCGTTGCCAGTCAGGTCCAGCACAGCTTGCAGCGCCGCCTAGGGCAAAAGGGCAACCAAAAGCGAGCTGAGCGAGCGGGCAGGCTGCGCAGCCGACGCCGTTGGCGCTCGCGCACCGTGCTCGCGGCGGGGAAGATCTCGCGCAGGGACTCGATGGCGGAGGGCTGGGCCGCGTCGCTCATGCCGCTTGGCGGGGCGGGGCTTCAATACGAGAAAAACGCCGGGCACGCGCGCGGGTTTCGTTTCTTTTTGAGAGCGATTTGGGGACGCGTGCGAACGGCCGAGTTTGGGTGGCACCTCTCAAGCGCAACTCTGCGCCCCACAGCGCCCCAAGTTGACCCAAGATGCTCCGCAGAGCCGCGCCACGTGCTTTTAGACCCTCGCGAGCGCTCGTCCAGCAGCGGAGGCGGATCTGCTTCGAGCTATCCCCGACGCAATCAGAGCTGCGCGACCGTGTCAGGGCATTTGTCGTGGACAAGGTCATCCCGTTTGAGGGTGATGAACGGCGCACGAGCCACGGACCCACCGACGAGCTTCGCGACGAGCTGATTGGCTTGGCCAGGGAGGCCGGCCTGTTGTCGGGCCTTCCCGCAATCCACAGCGAGCTCCGCTCGCACGTCTCGCGGGCGGTATTTTTTGAGGCCGCGGGCTACTCCATGCTTGGCCCGATTGCGCTCAACATCGCTGCGCCGGACGAGGTGCCGCACGTCTGACGCGCCATCGGCAAGCTCCCATCACAGCTTGGCCGCCATCTCCTGCACGATTGCTGAGCCGACTGCCATTTCCTGCAGCTTTGTGAAGGTGGCGACAGCGAGGCCAACGGATGCAGCCACAGCCAAAAGTATTGGGATCGGGCCGTGGCATAGCGCGCCGCCGCGGCTCTGCGCGCCGGGGCGCGAGGACTCGATCATTCCGCCGCGAGTCCCTCCGACCGACGATGCGAAATGAATTCTTGATACGAAACCACGACGACACACACCAGTCGACTCGCATCGGTTGCCTCCATGAACGGCGGAGCACACACACACACACACACACTGTCTCGTTTGCTGAAACATCGAGAAATGTTTTTCTCGAAATTCGCAGTGGTTTCGAGGAAGGCTCGTCGACGAGCTGCGCTAGGCTTCGCACGCCAGGCCGGCTTCCAGCTTGCCCCCCGGTACCCTCGATCTTCCTTCGGACTGGCGTGAATGCTGATGCTGCTGAGCCTCTGCCAGAGTGTGGCCCTCGGAAGCCACGCCGCAGCGGCCCGCGCGCCCGCGGCGCGCGCCGCCGTCGCCGCCGCTCGCCCTCTCGCTGCCGGCCGCCTCTCGCGCGGCCTCGCCCAGATCTCCGCGTCCGAGGCGGCGGTCGCTGCGGCTCCGGCGGGGAGCGGGGTGCGCTCCGACATGCGCAACATCGCGATCGTGGCCCACGTCGACCACGGTAAGACGTCCCTCGTCGACGCGATGCTGCAGTCCGCGCAGGCCATCTCCGGCTCGATCGACAAGGACGACCGGCTGATGGACTCGAACGACCAGGAGCGGGAGCGGGGCATCACGATCCTGGCCAAGAACGCGGCCATCGAGTACGGAGGCACCAAGGTCAACATCGTCGACACGCCCGGACACGCGGACTTTGGCGGCGAGGTCGAGCGCGTGCTCAACATGGTGACACTTCCTAGACACTTCCAAGACACTTCCTAGACTTTGGCGGCGAGGTCGAGCGCGTGCTCAACATGGTGACACTTCCTAGACACTTGCTAGACACTTCCTAGACTCTGGCGGCGGGGTCGAGCGCGTGCTCAACATGGTGACACTTCCTAGACACTTGCTAGACACTTCCTAGACTCTGGCGGCGAGGTCGAGCGCGTGCTCAACATGGTGACACTTCCTAGACACTTTCTAGACACTTCCTAGACTCTGGCGGCGGGGTCGAGCGCGTGCTCAACATGGTGACACTTCCTAGACACTTGCTAGACACTTCCTAGACTCTGGCGGCGAGGTCGAGCGCGTGCTCAACATGGTGACACTTCCTAGACACTTCCGAGACACTTCCTAGACTTTGGCGGCGAGGTCGAGCGCGTGCTCAACATGGTGGGTATGGCTCCTCGTCACTGCGTCCGCAGGACATGTCCGGGACACGTCGTGGACGAGTCTCTAGGTGGACGGCGTGCTGCTGCTCGTCGACGCGGCCGAGGGTCCGAAGCCGCAGACGCGGTTCGTGCTCAAGAAGGCGCCTCGAGATGGGGAGAGATCGCTTGAGATGTGGGGAGATATAGCTTCGTGCTCAAGAAGGCGCTCGAGATGCACCGCACTAATTAACAACCACCTGTTAATTAATAACTACTAGCCAACTATTCATGACTAGGCGCTCGAGATGGGCCACCGCACTAATTAACAACCACCTGTTAATTAATAACTACTAGCCAACTATTCATGACTAGGCGCTCGAGATGGGGCACCGCACTAATTAACAACCACCTGTTAATTAATAACTACTGGCCAACTATTCATGACTAGGCGCTCGAGATGGGGCACCGCGTCCTCGTCGTGGTCAACAAGATCGACAAGCCCGCGGCCCGCCCAGACTATGTCATCGACAAGACATTCGACCTCTTCGTCGAGCTCGGCGCGCCAGACGCTTCCTAGACACTTCCGAGACGCTTCCTAGACACTTCCGAGACACTTCCTAGTAGACCCTCGACCTCTTCGTCGAGCTCAGCGCGCCAGACGAGCAGACAGACTTCCCAGACGCTTCCTAGACACTTCCTAGACACTTCCTAGTAGACCCTCGACCTCTTCGTCGAGCTCAGCGCGCCAGACGAGCAGACAGACTTCCCAGACGCTTCCTAGACACCCCCCAGACACTTCCTAGGCGCCTCCGACGAGCAGACAGACTTCCCGATTGTGTACACCTCCGCAATCAACCGGCAGTCGGGGGACGAGCCGGACGAGGTCTCGGACAGCATGGCGCCTCTGCTCAAGAATATCGACCTCCCCGCCCCCTGATGAGTTGATTAAGAGTTCTGAATGAGTCAGGAGCCTCTGCTCAAAAAGATCCTCGACCTCCCCGCCCCCTGATGAGTTGATTAAGAGCTATGAATGAATCAGGAGCCTCTGCTCAAGAAGATCCTCGACCTCCCCGCCCCCGCCGCCGACACCGCCGGCCCGCTGCAGCTGCAGATCCGCAGCCGCTGACCCCGGGCCCCTGCGGTGAGGGGGAGCCGCTCCAAGTAGGCTCGCTGCAGCTCCAGATCTCGAACATCGGATCCGACCCATTCATCGGGCGGCTCGGCATTGGGCGCGTCCGCGCGGGACGCGTCGCCAAGGGCCACCCTCTCGGCCTCTCCGCTGTTACGACTAGCCCTAGCCCTAGCCCTAGCCCTGTACCCGCACCGGGCCGTAGGCCAGCCGCTCGGCCTCTCCGCTGGCCCGGGCGAGCCTGTCAAGAGCGCAAAGATCTCGGAGCTGTTTGTCTTCGACGCGATGGGCCGCAAGGCGGCGGACTATGAGTTAATTAACGAACGAACTCACTCGAACTATGAGTTAAGCAACCGTGGTGGGCCGCAAGGCGGTCGACGAGGCGTCCGCCGGCGACATCGTCGTCTTTTCGGGTCTGAGCGAGTTCAACATCGGAGACACTCTCGTCGACCCTGCCGACCCGCGCCCGCTCGACCCAATCTCCGTCGAGGAGCCGACCATGTCCATCTCGATCGGCGTGAACAAGTCTCCCTTCGCCGGCAAGGCTGGCAAGCTGCTCACCTCTTAATTAATTAATTAATTAATTAAGAGTCAACAAGTCCCCCTTCGCCGGCAAGGCTGGCAAGCTGCTCACCTCGCGAACCATCCGCGAGAGGCGAGAGATCGCCCCGAGATTACCCCCGAGATCCACCCGAGACTACCCCGAGATCCACCCGAGATCGCCACGAGATTGCCCGGAGATCGCCCCGAGATCGCCCCGAGATCGTCCCGAGATCGCCCCGAGATCGCCCCGAGATCGCCCCGAGATCGCCCCGAGATTGCCCCGAGATCGCCCCGAGATTGCCCCGAGATCGCCCCTCAGGCTGGAGAAGGAGCTCGAGACGAACGTGGCGCTGCAGCTCAAAGACACCGGCGACGCGGACTCGTTCCAGGCCCTTCGTAGACACGTCCTAGACACGTCCTAGACAGCTCCCAGACAGCCCCCAGACACTTCCCAGCGCGCTGCCGCCCTCGAAGGGCCGCGCGGCTCCTCGACTTCACTCAGCAGTGCGGGTGTACGGGCGGGGGGCTGCTGCATCTCGGGCAGTCTCGGGTAATCTCGGGTCATCTCGGGTCATCTCGGGTCATCTCGGGCAGTCTCGGGGCAGGTGTACGGGCGGGGGCTGCTCCACCTGACACTTCCTAGACACTTCCGAGACACTTCCTACAGGTGTACGGGCGGGGGCTGCTCCACCTGACACTTCCTAGACACTTCCGAGACACTTCCTACAGGTGTACGGGCGGGGGCTGCTCCACCTGACACTTCCTAGACACTTCCGAGACACTTCCTACAGGTGTACGGGCGGGGGCTGCTCCACCGGACACTTCCTAGACACTTCCGAGACACTTCCTACAGGTGTACGGGCGGGGGCTGCTCCACCGGACACTTCCTAGACACTTCCGAGACACTTCCTACAGGTGTACGGGCGGGGGCTGCTCCACCGGACACTTCCTAGACACTTCCGAGACACTTCCTACAGGTGTACGGGCGGGGGCTGCTCCACCTGACACTTCCTAGACACTTCCGAGACACTTCCTACAGGTGTACGGGCGGGGGCTGCTCCACCTGACACTTCCTAGACACTTCCGAGACACTTCCTACAGGTGTACGGGCGGGGGCTGCTCCACCTGACACTTCCTAGACACTTCCGAGACACTTCCTACAGGTGTACGGGCGGGGGCTGCTCCACCTGACACTTCCTAGACACTTCCGAGACACTTCCTACAGGTGTACGGGCGGGGGCTGCTCCACCTGACACTTCCTAGACACTTCCGAGACACTTCCTACAGGTGTACGGGCGGGGGCTGCTCCACCTGACACTTCCTAGACACTTCCGAGACACTTCCTACAGGTGTACGGGCGGGGGCTGCTCCACCTGACACTTCCTAGACACTTCCGAGACACTTCCTACAGGTGTACGGGCGGGGGCTGCTCCACCTGACACTTCCTAGACACTTCCGAGACACTTCCTACAGGTGTACGGGCGGGGGCTGCTCCACCTGACACTTCCTAGACACTTCCGAGACACTTCCTACAGGTGTACGGGCGGGGGCTGCTCCACCTGACACTTCCGAGACACTTCCGAGACACTTCCTACAGGTGTACGGGCGGGGGCTGCTCCACCTGACACTTCCTAGACACTTCCGAGACACTTCCTACAGGTGTACGGGCGGGGGCTGCTCCACCTGACGGTGCTAGGAAGTGTCTAGGAAGTGTCTAGGAAGTGTCTAGGAAGTGTCTAGGTGTACGGGCGGGGGCTGCTCCACCTGACGGTGCTGATCGAGACGATGCGGCGCGAGGGCTTCGAGCTGATGATTGGCTGACCCTAACCCTGACCCTGACCCTAACCCTAACCCTAGGCGCGAGGGCTTCGAGCTGATGATTGGCTAACCCTAACCCTGACCCTGACCCTAACCCTAACCCTAGGCGCGAGGGCTTCGAGCTGATGATTGGCTGACCCTAACCCTAACCCTGACCCTAACCCTAACCCTAGGCGCGAGGGCTTCGAGCTGATGATTGGCTGACCCTAACCCTGACCCTGACCCTAACCCTAACCCTAGGCGCGAGGGCTTCGAGCTGATGATTGGCTGCCCAAAGGTGATAGAGCAGGAGATCGAGGGGGCGAGGCGCGAGCCGTTCGAGCCGGGGTGCTTGGTGGCTCCTTCCGGAGAAGGATCACCCCTTCGAATGCGGCAACAGGTGCGAGCCGTTTGAGCTGGTCGACGTCGAGCTCCCGGAGGAGTACTCTGGCTCCGTCATCTCGATGCTGGGCGAGCGGAACGGCAACATGCTCGAGATGGGGTACCGCTCCTAGACCCTTCCGAGACCCTTCCCAGACCACTCCCAGACACTTCCTAGACATGCTCGAGATGGGGTACCGCTCCTAGACCCTTCCGAGACCCTTCCCCGACCACTCCCAGACACTTCCTAGACATGCTCGAGATGGGGTACCGCTCCTAGACCCTTCCGAGACCCTTCCCAGACACTTCCCAGACACTTCCTAGACATGCTCGAGAGTGGCCCGCCTTGCCGTGAGTGAGAAGGCGTGAACGAGAAGTGTTCATCGCTGACCATGTGTGTGTGACCAGGTCCGTCTCTCCAGAGGGCATCGTGTCGCTGCAGTACGAGGCCCCGCCGCGAGCCACGGCAAAGACGGGCTACCTACGTACCAATGGTGAGTGGTTGCGAGCTGCTGATTAGGTCCCGTCGCGCGCCATGGCGGGGGTCAAGACCAAGCTCATGTCGGCGACGCGCCGGCTGGCGCCAAGCTCTGCCCCGAGATGGCCCGAGATGACCCGAGATTGCCCGAGAGTAGGCGACGCGCGGGCTGGCGGTCATGACTACCACCTTCGCGGGGTACAAGCCGTGGGCGGGCGACTTTGACAAGCGCGACCGCGGCAACTGGCACTCTGGACACTTCCTGGACACTTCCCGGACCTCTCCCTGGACATTCCCTAGGCGCGATCGCGGCAACTTGCTCTCGCACGAGAAGGGGACGGCGACGGGGCACGGCCTGAAGAATGCGCAGGAGCGGGGCTCGCTCTTCGCTGCGCCGGGCGACGAGGTGTTTGAGAACCAGATCTCCCCGCATCTCCCCGCATCTCCCCGTATCTCCTCGCATCTCCCCAAATCTCCCCACATCTCGCGACCAGGTGTACGAGAACCAGATCGTCGGCATCCACCAGCGCGCCGGCGACCTCAAGGTCAACGTCTGCCGCCAGAAGCAGCTGACGAACATGCGCTCCGCCGGCGCGCGAAGAGACGACGAGAGCCTCTCGCCCTTTCCTGCCCCTCTCCTGGACCTCTCCTGGACCCCTAGGCGCCGACGAGAAGACGAACCTCTGACACTTCCTAGACACTTCCTAGACACTTCCTAGACACTTCCTAGACACTTCCTAGACACTTCCCCTAGGCGCCGACGAGAAGACGAACCTCTCGCCGCCGACGCCGATCACGCTCGAGGAGGCGGTCGAGTACATCGAGGTGCTTCCTAGACCCTCCTTAGACACTTCCTAGACACTTCCTAGACACTTTCCTGAGGAGGCGGTCGAGCACCTCGAGGCCCCCGGAGCTCGCCGCTGCGGCGCCCGCAAGAGCTCGACGACTCACGCGCGGCTCTCGTCGCGGATAGGACTCCGAGTTTGTCGAGGTGACGCCCGCCGCCATCCGGATGGGCAAGGTGGGCAAGAAGTGAGGGCCCCAACTCAAGGGCGACAAGGAGGGAGGGAGGGGGGGGGGGGGGG
>NW_005195017.1:14824-41966 GCF_000372725.1 Emiliania huxleyi CCMP1516
TTGCGGGCTCCGCTGCCCGCCTGCCCGCCTCCCCGCCTGCCCGACGGGTGCGCGCTCTACTTGTACTGACGAGCCGTCTGCCGTGGGGTGTATTCGATGTCAGGGCCTGCGTGTGGGGGCCGGGCCGCCGCAGCGCAGGGTTTCGGTCGAGGAGCGTCCGCAGGCGGGTCGCGAGAGCGTCGCGCCCGCATCTCCCCATTTTTTGCGGGGGCATCGGGGGGTGAGATCGCTGATCGTTTCTTACTGTACTCTCCCCTTTTTCGATTTCCCCTCGGAATTCCGCCAAAATTCGTCCGAGAGCGATTCTAACATCAGGGTTGCCCTCCCCACTGAAAACGAACATCTAAGTTTCAAATCCCGGGACGCACGCATCTCGCTCGTCTCGACGACAAGTGTGCAGACATGGCCCATCGGACCGAGGAGCGTCGCTGGCGTGATGAGCAACGGCGCGCCGAGTGCGGACGCGAAGAGTGGCGATGGCAGGGCGAGCGACGGCGGTCGCGATCACGCGATGAGCCGCGGCGGGATGAGCTGCGACGGCGCGACGAGCGTTGGCAAGGCGAGCAATGGCCGCACCATGACGGGCGGCATGACGGGCGGCATGACGAGCGGCGCGGCTACAACGACTCTTGGTGCAGTGGTCGCGAGCAGCGAAGGCACGCTGAGCCACAATTGCCCGCTGAGCGATGGCGCGACGAGCCATTGCGCGGCGAGCAATGGCCGAACCATGACGGGCGGCATGACGAGCGGCGCGGCTACAACGACTCTTGGTGCGGATGTCGAGAGCAGCGAAGGCACGCTGAGCCACAATTGCCCGCTGAGCGATGGCACGACGCGCCATTGCGCGGCGGGCAACGGCCGCATCATGACGGGCGGCATGACGAGCGGCGCGGCTACGATGATCGGGGCAGAGGCGAGCGCGCGCGCGACTAATGCGAGGCCGACCTCCCGACGCCGATTGCGATTCTCCAAGTGCGATCAACATCGAGCACCCTCGACGCGCTCAAGATGTGGCTCGACTCGTGCAACATCAAGTTTTCGAGAGCCGGCTGGAAGTTCCTCAACATGCAGGGCTCCTCCGACGAGGAGGAGGAGGACCCGGACGACGCCGAGTCCGACTTTGACTTTTACAAATGGGACGACGATGTCATTAAAGAGGAAGGAACCATCGATCGTAGCTCCTGGCCCAGGTTCTGAGACCTCGTGTGTGTGGAGAAGTTTACCGTACCTTACCTTACGAGTCGAGAGTCAGATGCAGACGATGGGGGTGTGTGTGTTATAACTGTCGCGGTTGTCTGTGTACGGGGTGTGGACCCTGAGTTGAACAGGGGTTGTGCGCCAAGCCCTCCTGCTCGGCTCCAGCGAGTAGACAAGTGTTACCATCAACAGAGGAGAAGGATCTGACCTCAGGGCTGATGTGACCAAGCGCTGGTAGCGTGGTTTTACCTCATACCCATGGTCTCACAGTGTGCCGGCAGTCGCCGCGCAGTGTCGCTCACACAAGCCGCAGCACAACTGATTGAGGGCCAGTGAGGGCGAGCCCATTGCTGTGACAGCTGTGGCAGCCGCACAGTGGGCTGTGCCATCTGTGCAGAGTGTGTGAGCAGCAGAGGAGCTTCACTCCAGGCTTCAGGCGCAAAGAGCTGCATGCCACCGAAAGCGCTGTCGAGGTTCGCCGAGCGCGGCGAAATCGGGGGACACCGTCACCGACGAGCGCGTTGGAGTATTCACTCCGGACAAAGACGGCGACACGCACACGAGCTGCGGCCGTGTCGCCGTCGTAGCGGCGAGGCGCGGGACCGTCTGTGGCGAGGTGGGTCGCGTCCCCCGATTTCCATCCTCCCTTTACTGTGCTCGCAACATGCGTGTCGCGCACTCTTTCATGACCGGTCTCAATGCCCCACCCCCCTGCGCGCGGGCCTTCTAGGCCCGCGGGTAGTCTCCCCCCATTCCCAGGGCCTCCAGGGCTCGCACCTCAACCTCTCACAGACCAGCGTACAGGGTACAGCGCCATAGGACGTATTTTTTTCTCAATAACACGCTCCAAAGCTCTTGCGCCAGCTAGGACGTAGGAGAGCCGCCGGCGATCCGAGCTGCCGCTCGTATAGGGAGCGTAGGGGCCGCGAGGAAGATGTGAGCATACCTTTTCTATAAAGCTATATTAGAAAGAGAGTCAGAGCCGCAGCGTCATTGCGAGACCGTGCCGGCCGGGAGAGTACATATCCTCCACCCTCTCCGAGACTCTGAACCCGAACGCGAAGTATAGGGCGCGCGCCGCAGCGTTGGCCTCATCAACGTGCAGACAGCACGCGGCGGCTCGCCCCTCCCGCGCGTGGCAAACGGCGGCGGAAAGGAGCGCGCGGCCGATGCCCTTGCGCCTCAGCAGCGGCGCAACGGCGAGCTTCGAGATGAGAACCGTCGGCGCAACGGCTGTGGTTGCATGCTGCTTGGGGGCATCAGCCCAGCCACGAGCATCGCTCAACTCGCCCCGGCAAGGCACCAACCCGCCTTGCCCGGCAAGGAGGTCCGCCTCGACGTCGAAGGGGTTGCTCGAATGCAGCTCGCCGCCGCCCTCGCCGCCGCCCTCGCCGCCCTCCCCGTCTTCGCGCGCGAGGCCCCGGAGGATGACATACCCGACGCACCTATTCACGGCTCGAGGTGTGAAGATTTTTAGCCGTTCACAGTGGCGCCAACGATGGCACCAACGCGCGTGTCCGGATAGCACGACCGGCCGAGGGAGGGGCCGACCTAGAGAGTGAACATGCGTGGAGTGGGAACACGAAAGTGGGAAGACGACCGGCCGAGAGAGGGACCAACCCATGGGGAGCGTGGCGCGGCACACAGCAGCCGCGCGCCGCCACGCAGCTCGTCGGGGATGTCCATCGCCTGAGGGGCGACGGCCTGTGGTGAACTACTAAACTGCCTCATCCACAAAGAGAAATTGACCACCGCTCGTTTGCGGGGCGTGTGTCCTGCCGCCGAAAGGCAGAACGCGTCTCCGGGGGGGGGGGGGGGACAAGTCGGCTACATCCCAGCTCAATTCTCGGCGTATCGGCCACACCTCGGAGCGGACAAAGGAGCTCCGCTCGATCGCGCCGCACTGCCCGACCCACCCCGGCGCGGTCTGCTCGCACACGCGCACACCCGCTGCGCTCGCGAGGCGCTCGGCGTTGGCGGCGCCGGGAGCACTGTCAGCAAGCGAGCAAGCATCCGGGCGAGGAGGCAAGTCCAGCTCGCTTTGCTTAACAAACGGGTCGCTTCGAGTAGCAGCGGGCAGGTCGCTTTGGTCGGTAGGCGGCTTGCTTTGGTCGGCAGCAGCCGGTTCGCTTTGGTCAGCAGGCGGCTCGGCGGCTCGCAGCACGCCGGCCCACTCCCTCCTCACGTCCTCGTGCATGCGACCGCCTGCGGGCTCGATCGGGACGGGCCAGATGAACTGCTGCAGGATGTACTTTGTCGCCTCCCCCGCTGGCTCGCTCTCGTGCATCGTGCGCGGGTCAGGCACGCAGCCGCTCGCGAGGCTGGTCGTCGGGAAGTGGATGACTGCCGTGCCCGCGCGCGGGGTCAGGCTGAGCTCGCGCTGAGCTCGCGCTGCGGCCGCCTCGGCGCCGCCCGTCAGTGGCTCGGAAGCGGCGCCGTCCAGCGACTCTATGCAGGCCGTGAAGACTCGCGCGCCGGGCAGGGAGTCAGCGCCTACTCCGTATTGCTGATCATAATGATCAAGTAGAGCACTCGCTGCGCGTCGAGCGGCCTGAAGGCGGCGCCGTCCAGCCAGCGGAAGCGCGTCCTCCCTCCCTCTTGGCTGTCGCTTAGGTATAGAAAGAGGGTGCAGAAGCGGGAGGGCCAGCCGCACGGCTCCTGCGAGAGGAGGTGCAATCCCGTACCGTGAGAGAACGAATCCGCTGCGAGATATGTATCAGGATATCGGGGGATGTCGGGGCGCCGTCCATCGAACCTGCACGCCCTCGTCGTCCACGCCGGCCAGCCGCGCTGCAAAGGCCCAAAGCTTCTCGTTGAGGAAGGATGCGTCGGTGTGCTTTCGGAAGTACTCCCCGCACAGATACCTGCTGATCTTGGTTGGCTCGAGCTGTGCGTCGGTCACGTTGGTGGCGGCCGCGATTCTCTGCCGCAGCCACAAGATCGCGTCTAGAGAAGGAAAGACGCTGCTGCTGGTGCGAAGCTCCTCCTGGCACGGCGCCGTGGCGGACGGCTGCGCATTCTCATCGTTGAACAGGCGGATCAGCGCGAGGCACTCCTCAGCAGTTGCAAAGTCGTCGACCGCAAAGATGTACGGTCGCTCGTGGAGCAGCCGTACGCCGGGAAACGCGACGTTGATCCTGTGGAAGGTTTCCTGGGAGAGATAGGCTTCCAAGCTGGGGGCCTGTTCCTCCATCAGCGATCAGACGCGCCCGGGTAGGCGCGCGTCGCACAAGGGTTTCTTTTTTTGACAAAATTCTTTTTTCCAGGGATGCTCCACTTATGTTTGTGGAGTCGGGCTCGCTCGGGCCTCGGCGAAGAAGTCTCCTTGGCGCTTGGCTGCGTAACTAGATAGTTTTCATAGACATAGTGTTAGTGAAAACCGGCGATTTCGAAGCGCCCGTGGCGGTTCGCGAGAAGGAAGGAGAGCGTTTGATTGAGGGGGCTCACGGCAAGGACACCGACCGAGGGGTCGGTCGTCACACCTCCCGCCGCCGAGAGAGCGACCGACCGGAGGGGGGGGGGTCCGGTCCAGGGGCAGACCACCGACCGGCGGGGGGTCCCCACCGCGCGTCAACTGCGTCGCTGTCCGCCTCCGACATCGCCTCGCGGCCCACACCTGCTAGATACCTGCTGATTCCTCACCCTCCCTCTTGACTCCCTCCGGTACACCGGCGAAGGAAAGGAAAGTCCTAGGACGGCCAAATGGAACTGGGCGTGCGCGACGGGCCGAGCGGTCATCAGCCTCCAGCATGATGGGGTCGTGATAGTCCCGCTGCCGAGAGACCATGGTAATGAGGAGGAGCTGCGCCGTGACCTGCAGAGAGTCAGCTCAGCGGCGCTTGGATACGACCAGCCCGTGGAGATCAAGCCCATGACCGACGGGGTTGACCCGAACCCGGTGAGAGGTAAGCTTGCCCCAGCCTGGGCGACCAACCTCGGTGCATGCGTGGCCGGCCGCGTGGGGCCGCAGGAGGCGGTAGCGGGAGAGCATGCCTGCTGTGTGACGCCGTCCACTCGGCGGGGTCGCAGCTGCCTCTGCGCATCCTGGGGAGGTACATTTGTCGCGCGCCGGAGACGACTCGACGTCGCTGAGATCGGAGATCAAGCTCTGACAGGTCGCACGTCGCTCCTTTGACGCCGACGTGACTCACCCGTACAGATCACATCAGGACACGGTCTCGACGCCCTCGGTACGACGCCTGCGACCCGTCTCGGGTCAAGTGGCACGACGCTCATCGCGCCCGCCAGCGCTGCCGTGCAGGCTGCCACGACGAGGTCGAGCACGCTTCTATACGCTCGCCCAGCCTTCCTTTCCATCCCATTAGGCAGCCTGGGAACGGTGTGGCGGTCAGAGGCAAAGCCTACGAGGGGTGGTGGAACCACATGTCGCGGCTACTGCCGGCTCGACCCCACGTGCCACGATAGCCTCCGAAGGCTGACTTTGAGGCACCATCATCGGACGATGTCGACGAGTTGGGTCGCTCTCGCGGTAGCCAGATGACCTCCCATGCTAGTATCATCGGCTAGGGCCGCAGGAAGCGCGGGGGAGGGCGCTGGGAGCAACACGGAGCTCCGTTGGACGTTTTCAAGATTAGCGATATATAGCGTGTTTGGCCTGTTTCACGGACGGGGTGAAATGGAACTTTAGCCTAGCTTACTAGTTACTCTTACCTCAGTCCTCACGTCGGTCGTCGGTAAAAACGGTAGCGTAAAACGGTAAAACGGTAAAACGGTCGCCCCACCGCACCCTGACTACGACTCGTCCACCCCGCCCGCTAGCGACCCGCGTCGGCCTGGGGCTGGGTCACAAGACACAACTGTTGATCTCACCCCCTCAACGATGTAGTGTCATCATCCGGGGATTTGGGAGCACTGCTCCCACCATTGCCGCGGGTTTGATACTCCCCCCCCTGGCCCTCCTCGACTCGACTCGCCGGAGGGGGTCCGGGCAGGACACTGCCGAGGATGAAGGCAAGGAAGCGGCGCTCGTAGGTGCGCGGGTCGGTGACGGAGATGCCTAATGAAGCAGCGAATGACTGTGAACTAATTAGCCGACTGTTAGGCGCGGGTCGGTGAGCGGAGATGCCAGCGCGGTTCCCGAGGTAGCGCATCGCCTTGTAGCGGTGCTCGAGCTGCTTGCGCGCCCCGTACTGCTGCAGGATGTCGATGATTCCGCAAAAGAGGACGGCCTCCTCGCCGCTGTCCGAGAGGGAGACGGCCACCCCGTCCTCGCGCCGCACTGGCTGGCAGTCCCGCCCAACCGCCCCGAGCGACCGCCGCTTCTGCGACTTTTCGTACGCCGCAGACAGCTCGTTCGAGCTCACCTGCGGCAGAAGTTCCGCGAAGGGTCCGAGAAGGGTCCGGGAAAGGTCCGAGAAGCCAGCTCGTTCGAGCGCACGTCCGGAAGCGCGTCGCGAGCCTAATGAATCAAATCATTCAACCAGTTAATCCACTAATACTTCATGTTCGAGCGCACGTCCGGAGCGCGTCGCGAGCCTCGTCCGCCTCCAGCTCCGAATCCGAGTCGCCGGCGGCGCCCGAGTCACCGCAACCGCTCTCGGACGTGTCCGCGGCGCACACCTAATTCAATAGTCAGCGAATTCACTACTTCACTAGCCGCTCTAGTAGTGTCCGCGGCGCACAAACCGTCGGAGCAAGCGAGGCGAGCGTGCCCGCCGACGGAACCGGCTCGCGCAGCTCCCCGCCCCCTTTGACGCTGCCCAGCCCCGCACTGCCCAGCCCCGCGCTCCCCAGCCCGGCAGCACCTCCGCCGCCGTCCGGCGGCCGTAGGCCGGCTGCAGCGAGGGCGAAGCGCGCCCGGTCGCTGGCGGCGGCCGCCGCCTCGGCGCCGCCCTCCCCGCCGCCCCCCTCCCCGCCGCCCCCCTCCCCGCCGGCCCCCTCCCCGCCGGCCCCCTCCCCGCCGGCCCCCTCCCCGCCGCCCTCCACCTCCTCCGACGTCTCCACCTCTGAGCCGGGGTCGTCTGAGACGGCGCCGTCAGCGTCGGCGACCGGCCGGGCCGGGAAGTGGAGCATGGCGAGGAGCGAATAGTCCATGATCCGCATCTCGCGCAGAAAGGCGACGTCGGCCGCGAACTGCCTCCGGAGCGGAGTGAGCACGTCGGACGGCACCGCGAGCTGGTGCCTAGAAGGTTCCTGGAAGGTTCCTGGAAGGTTCCTGGAAGGCTCCTGGCACCGCCAGCTCGTGCCTCCAGTCCAGGTCCTTGAGCGTCACGTTGGTCGAGCGCTTCTCCGCAGCGGTCGCGTACCGGCCGAGCGTCGAGCCCTTGAGGTCGAACTTTTCGTGGACGGGCAAGTCCTCGGGCCGGAGGTTGTTCATCACGACGAGGCGGATGTTTCGGCCGAGGGCGGTCGTGATGCGGACCAACCCGTAAAAGTGCGGCAGCAGCGTCTGGTCGGACGAGAGCACGTGCGCGTAGTAGTTTGGCAGCATGCGGCGCAGGAACTTGGACTCCTTCTTGGACACCGTCTTGATGATGAAGCGGGCGTCCTCGGTCAGGTAAAAGACGGCGCCTGCGGACCGCAGGGACGAGTCGTGGACCTGTTCCGGACACACGCGCGCTCCGGGGCAAAGGCTGGGCGCCGCTCTTGCCCGGCGTGCCAAGCTCGCGCAGCGACCCCTCGCCGCAGATGGCGACGACGTACTCCTGCTCGTCGATCCCAAAGTGCTCGCGCAGGTGCCGGAAGGCCAGCGGCGCGTGGTCCTGCTCCCAGCCAAGGAAGAGTCTAGGAGGTTGTCGTGCAACTGGAGGCTTCTAAGTGTCTAGGAAGTGTCTAGGAGTTGTCGAGGAGTTGTCGAGGAGTTGTCTAGGAGTTGTCTAGGAGTTGTCTAGGAAGTGTCTAGGAGTTGTCTAGGAGTTGTCTAGGAAGTGTCTAGGCGCGGCGGCCTTGAACTGGAAGGCCGAGGTGGAGTGGGCGGGAGTGGTGGCGGAGCCCTCGCGCGGGAAGTGCTGCGTATAGACCGCCTTGAGGTCCTTGGCCTGCAGCGGCCCCTGCCGCGTCGTCCGCGCCCCCGCCCGCCCCGTCGCGTACGCGATCCCCAGCTTGAGGTTTTGCGCTATCGAGAAGGACGGGTGGCCCTTGAAGACGGTGACGCCCTCGCGCACCTTGCGGTGGCGCACGCGTTGCTTGGCGGGCCGGCCCTTTGGCCTGGTCGCCTCCTCCTCCCCCGCCGCGCGCCGACCCGCGGGCGACGCCGCAGCGGTGTACGCCTTTGGAGACGGCGGCTCGGGCGCGGCAGCGGCGGCAGAGGCGCCAGCACTGGCGGCGGCCTGGCCGTCTGCGGGCGCGACGCGCTCAGGCACCGCCACGGCGAGCTCCTTGCCCTTTGAGAGCTCGCCCTGCTGGCTGGGAGGCGCGGCGGCAGGCTGCTGCGCGCCTTTGTCTGCGCCGCCCTCTGCGTCCGCCTTGTCGGCGGATTTGCAGCCCTCCGAGGAGGGCGCGGCGAGGCTCTGCGGCAGCCAGGAGGTCAGGAAGGAGCTGGCCATCTGCGTGTGACTCACAAGGTTCCTCGGACGCGCACGCGACGCGCGACTGCTCGCGGACACTCCTTACAAGAACCGCTCTCTTCGCATCCCAAAAAATAAGTTGTCGGGGA
This sequence comes from Emiliania huxleyi CCMP1516, assembly GCF_000372725.1. Lineage (NCBI taxonomy): Eukaryota > Haptophyta > Isochrysidales > Noelaerhabdaceae > Emiliania > Emiliania huxleyi. The sequence goes on from NW_005195017.1 coordinate 23,637, forward strand.
AGGTCAGGAGTGAGGAATGGGCGGTCGGCGATGGGGTATGATGCAACCGGGCGCTCTTCGAATGGGCGCTCGTCGGGGCGTCCCGGAAAAAAATACAGGCGTGGCAGGGGCGGCAGGGGTGGCGGTGAGGGGGAGACCGCGAGGTGGCACGAAGGTTGCAGCGAGAATCGGAGAGAGACTGCGAGGAGAGATAGGAAGAGGCGGACGCCCAAGGGTGGGCGACGGCTAGCGCACCACACCCCTCTCCTTAAAATCCCTGTTTGGTGGCGGCGTGCCGTCCTCCCCTCCCTCCCTTGGGTTGGTCTGTTTTCTTTCTTTCTGGCGGTGAGGGCCGGTGGCCCCCGCCCTCGACCCGCGCGTCGGCCTCTCGCTGCCGCTCGCCGGCTCGCTGCCCTGGTACCTCTTCGGTGCGCATTGCCACGGCGACTTTGAGCAGCGGCTGCAGCCGAAGGCGAACTACACGGAGCTCTACACTCTCTCGCCGCCCTCGAGGCCGGCCGCGTCTCGGTGCAGCTCCTGCACGAAGACGACCCCGTCGCCTTCCACGCCAGGACGAGGCACGCGGCCCACGGACGAGGCATGCGCATCGAGGCCGCGCTCGACGCGACCGGCGCGGCCCACGGCACCTTCGTCACTGTCGTGTCGGACTGGAACCGCCACGAGTGGGACGCACGCAGCCGGGCCATCGCCGCGGCGGCGATCCGCGCCTTTGACGCCGCCGCGCCGCCGCGTGCCTTCTCCGTCTTCTCCGACACCACGCGCTCAAGGAGCCCACTCGACACCTTGCGCGCGCTGCCGCCGCCTTCGCCACTCGGCAGCGCGCCACTGCTCGCGCTGCTGCGACGCACCAGAGGCGTGCCGCCGCCGCCGCCGGTGCCGCCACCGCCACCGGTGCCGTCGCCATCTGCACTCTGCTGCTGCTGCTGCTGCTGCTGCTGCTGCTGCTGACGCCGCACGCGCTTCGCCTCGGTGTTTGCCATCGTCACCTGCTGATGCCGCTTGCGCGCACCGCCGTCGCGCAGGTTGCCGAGGCCGAGGCGCACGATGCCTGTCCGGCTCGCCATCGCGTCGAGCAGGCGGCTGATGGCGAGGGTGGAGAGGGCGCTGCGCTGGTTGGCGACGGAGAGGTCGGACAGTGCGTGCTCGCACGAACCCTCGGCGTCCGCGAGCAGTGCCTCCGCGAGCTGCAAGAGTCCAGCTTCGCTCAGCCCATTTCTCTCAAAGTTGGCACGTGTCTCGAGCCCACCGCCCGCGAGATTGACGCTGGTAAGCGATGGCGGCGCAGCGACGAGGCGTGCCAGCGCGTCCGCCTTTTTGTCAGCCGACAACACCACGAATTGCTGCTGGACGATCGCCGGCGCAGCGGCGAGGTCAAAGGTGGATGCACCGCCTGAGACCGCGCCGTCGAGAAGCGACTGCAGCGAGCCCCCCTCGTCCTGTGACTCGAAGGACGCGGCGCGCTTCTTGATGTCGCTGGGCTTCATGTCGCCGCTGCCGCTCGCTCTCCTCCCTACTGTTATGGTAGGCGGCCTACTCACACACATCACATATACACCCCATACACCTCCCCCTCGCGCCCGATGACGACACTCTTCCCGACGACGGCGCTCTCAAAGAAGGGGCACGACGGATCGCCCGCGTGGTGAATATCGCGCAACACCGAGTTGGCCACGCACCCGGCCGCGAAAAAGGTGTACGTGCCGCCGTCGACGACCCATGCTCCCGATGCGATGGTCCTTGGCGCGCCATCATCTTGTGCCATTGCCGTCGGCCCGTGGTAAGGATCCCATCGCGCCAGGTCGCTGATGCGCACGCGCGCCACGACTCGCTTCGAGCCGCCGCGCTCGAGGAACACCTTGGCGAAGGCGCACGTCTCGCGGTCGAATCGCACGACGCCCCGCGTCACCTTCGAGTATGTGACGATGACCGGCGTCGCGCCGGCGCGCGAGCCATTGTTCTGCACGACGAGCGAGACGTTGAGCCCCAGCTGCTCGAGCTGCGCTCCAGCGGCGGCAGGCGGCAGCCCTCGTGCGCCGTCGACCCGCAGCCCTCGGAAGTCGAATTTGGTGTACGAGAGGCCGTGGCCAAACGGAAAGAGCGGCAGGAGGGGCACGCCGTCGCCATTGCCAAAGTATCTGCCCGGCGTCATGCTCGAGTGCGGCTGGAACCACGGGCTCGTCGGCGAGTGGATGAAGCCCGCGGAGCGCTGCCACGCCTGCGCCAGCTTGCCGCTCGGGTTCGCGTCGCCAAAGAGGAGGTTGACGATCGCACTGCCGCCCTCCTCGCCAGGCCGCCACGCGGCGAGGAGCGCGTCCACGCCGAGGAGCAGCACGTCGCTATCCCCCCCCACCGCGTCGTCGCCATCGCCGCTGCTGCGCCTCTCGCTGCGCCTCCTCTCGAGGCCCGCAGCAGTGGGCCCGCCCCCCTCGAACGAGACGGGCCGGCCGTGGATGAGCACGACGATGACGGGAGCCGCCGCTCGGCCGCTCTGCCTCGCTGTGGCGTGCGACGCGTTGACGAGCGCCGCGAGCAGCTCCAGCTGTCGGCCCTCGAGCTCGAGCGACATGCGGTCGCCCGCCTCGCCGTTGCCGCAGCGCACGCAGCAGCCGCACGATGTGGTGCCCAGCACGGCGATGACCGCGTCCGTCGATGGTGCGCGCGCAAGCGCCACGGCCGCCTCAAAGTCCGCCTCGCTCGCCGCCGGCCCGCCGACGCCAGCGCCAGAGCCCACCGCCACGTCGACCTCCACCCCGCGCCGCCGCAGCGCGTCGCCGACGGTGACCACCGCCCTTGGCGGGGGCACCCACGCATATCCGCCGACCATCGCCTGGATCGTGTACGCGCTGCCGGCGGCAAAGGGGCCGACGAGCGCCACACGCTTCAGCGGGCGCGTGGGCGACGTCGGCGCGGACGACGCGCTCAGCGGCAGCGCCGCGTTCCGGTTGATAAGCAGCACGCTCCCCTCCTCCGCCGCCTGCCTCGCGAGCGCGCGCGCCCGCGCCGAGTCCGTCTCACGGGCGAGCGTGGCGTCGGGCGGCTCGTCAAAGAGGCGGGCCGCAAACTTTCGGCGCAGCACGTTGCCGCACGCGCGGTCGACGTGTGCCATCGGCACCCGGCCGGAGGCGACGAGCGGCAGCAGGCCGCTGAGGAAGGCGCCGCCCGGCATGTCCTGATCGATCCCCGCGGCGAGGGCCATGGCGGCCGCGTCGGAGGTGTTGGCGGCAAAACCGTGAAAGTAGTCGGCGAGGCCCTCGACGTTGGTGTTGTCGCTGCCGATGTAGCCTCCCTCGCCCAAGCCGAAGCGCACGCGCAGGGCGTCGTGCAGCAGCGGCCGGTTGGCGTGCATCGGCACCCAGTCGACCATGTTGTGTGCCGCCATCACGCCGCGGCCACCTGCCCGCGCAAATTCGCGCCACGGCCGCAGGTAGACGTCGAAGAGGGTGCGCGCCGCGATGCCGCCGCCAAACGGCGTGTAGCCATCCTTGCCGGCGGCGCCGTACATCGCATAGTGCTTGCCCTGCGCCGCGACCCTGCTCCGAGGCGAGCCCAGGTAGGTGTCGGCGCCGCCGCAGCCGTCGCGGCCCTGCAGGCCGCGCACGGCCGCCACGCCATACGCGCCGACCAGGTACGGATCCTCGGCAAAGTTCTCTTCGAGGCGGCCAAAGCGAGGGTCGGTGCACACCTGCAAGATGGGCGAAAGCCCCATGTCGCCGCCCGCGGCGCGCAGCTGCAGAGCATTGGAGGCGGCAATCTCCTCGACGAGCGTCGTGTTGAAGGTCGCGCCCTGCAGGCACGGCATGGGAAAGACGGTGGTGTTCGCTGCGCCGCCCGAATGCGTGGTCTCGCCGTGAATCGACGGCGGTATGCCGAGCCGCGTCAGCTTCTGCAGGGCCTTGCGCATCTTAATGGTGTCGGCGATGCTGGACACCGCACAGCCTCCGACGCCATTCGCATAGTCTTTTGCCACGTCCATCGTCGCGCACGGCCTGATGTTATAGCCGAGCTGCGCAATCTTCTCCTCGACGGTCATCGCCGACAGGAGTAGCGCCACGCGCACGCCAACGGGCAAGCTGGCGTTGAGCCATGGACGGCGCGACGGGCCGCCGACCTCCACGGGTCGAGCACCGGCGGTGGCTTCGGGGGCGGCGGCGGAGCCTACCGCGGCTTCGGCGGCTACAATTTCGACTTCGACGGACGCACCGGCGGCGCCGGGCCGAGCACCGGCGGCGGCCTCGGGGGCGGCGGCGGCAAATTTGCAGTAAAGGTTCCGGTCCTTCAGATCTTGCAGCGTCGCTTGTGGGCAGCCCTCTGGTTTCTGTTCCATGGGCAAGCTGCGAGACTGGCTTCAGGGCGACGGCGACCGCCCGCGCTGGTCGATGCTGCAGTACGCCGTCGCCGCGTGCGCCGAAGGCTTACAAGACGAGCTACGAGACGAGTGGAACGGTTGGACGTCAGACGATTTCACGGGATACGGATCAGAGGACGAGTTCGACTCGTGCAGCGAGTGCGGTGACGACGAGGCCGTCGACCGCGCCAGAGAGTGGCTCGGCTGGTCGCCGATCGACCGGGAGGCAGACGGATACAGAAAAGGAGACGAGAGGGATGACGACGTGCCACTGGACGATTCGACCTGGGCCGAATGCGACGAGCCCCGCCTCGCCGACGACCGCCGTCGGCTGCAAGACATGATCGACGCCACGCCGCGCGCCGTGATCGACTTCGCGATCGCGCATGGGAGGCGGATGAAGGAGTCGGAAGCAGTAGGCACGGCAGAGGACAACTTCAAAGACGGATACGACTTCGGCCGCGCCGAGGGCTATGCCACCGGGTGGCGGGCGCGAGCCAGTGGTCGAGCTTCCGGAACCGGGCTACCAGGACAATTCCTATCCTGACTCCGAGGACGCAGGCTGGCGTTACCCGGGCCACCGGAAGAGACTGCAAGAGGAGCTCTGGGACGAGTGGAAAACGACCCAAGACAGCGCTGCACAGGGAGCAGGCCCGAGCTGGGCGCGAGAGGTGGGCCACAGCGGGCAGCAGGCCAAGCGCCAGTGCCGCTTCTTTAGACAGGGGACATGCCGGGACGGCGACGCCTGCCGATTCCGGCACTCCTAGAGACGGGACGCCAGTTCAAGACGAGACAATCAGCAGGCCGGCGCGCCGCAGCGGCGAGGCGCCGACGCAGGGCAGAAAAGGACTCCAGAGCTGAGCGGCAGACCATCCGAAAACTACCCCCTGATTGATTGATGGGAAGGCGAAACACAGTCCGACCAACGACTGGGACACCAACGCATGTATGTATGTAGAAAGATGAAGAACAGTCAGGCTCGGACTGGACACCAACGCGGTATGGGTGGACGCGGGACAGATAGATGATGACGACACGCACGAACGACACACAGACACAAACAAGCTCACAAGACACACAGCCAGCTGGCTGCCACACACCCTGAGTTGGCGTACACATAACTCAGGGCCACATTCTTCCTGTCTCGTCGCAGGACCAGCTCTCGGGCTACTTCCAGCTGGCGCACGACGAAAAGGGTGGCTTGCAGCTGAGCTCTCGGGTGCCCAGCCTCTGCCGAGACAACATGAGCGCCAGCGTGATGCACGTCACCGTCAGCTCGCGGCCGTGCCCCACGTGCGACCTGACGCCGCTGCACTCGAGCCTCCAAGCCGTGTGCCCGCGCTTCGCCGAGAACATCAGCCTGTCCACCATTCCCGACGAGGTGCTGTACGCGGCTGCACTCGCCGGCTCGAGCGACTTCTGTGCCTCGGTGCGCGTCGAACGCTTCAACTTGGCGCTCGACGATGTCATGCGCTCCGAGATCGGTGGGGCACCCAACCTCGGCTGTCGGAGGCTGACGATGGCCGCGGGCCTCGGTCAGTCGGCGCTGCCGCCCGGCTGCGTGCCGCTCGCCGTGCGGCGTCATATTTCTTTGCGACGGAACAGCAGCGCGCCAGCACTGCTAGGGGCGTGCCATCAGCTGCGTGGCATGGCCGGGCGCGGCGAGACGGCCGCCGAGAGGGCGGCCGCCATGATGCTCGCCCGCTGCCCCGCCGCCACACCAAGCAACAGCAGCAAGCACGAGAAGAGCCGGGGACGCGTGCCGGGGCGCTGGCTCCGCATCATCGGCGATTCGGTGGCCTACAACCTGGTTGGCAGGATCAAGAGCGTCTTCCTGCAGCTCCACAACAGGTCGGCGCGTGGCCTCGTCGAGGAGACGCGTGCCGTGCCGCAGCCGAGGGACCGGGGGCCGCCGCGGTGGGTGGTGTGGCGGACCGACCGTCCGCAACAGAACTCGGTGTGGGTCAGCTACGAGAGCTGGTATGACGCGGGGGCCCGCGAGATCGGCTTCCCGGTCGGCATTCAGACGGACAACGCCAAGCTCTACTCGACGCTGCAGGCGGCGGGCGCGGCAGGCACCGCCGTCTACCTGAGCTTCGGCTCGCACTCCAATGGCCGCGTGAGCGGCGATTTCGTCGCCGAGCAGCGTTACCGTCGCGCTCTCGAGCGGCTGGTGGGCACTCTGCCGCCGCACTCGCAGCTCGTGCTCGCCCTTCAGAGCGCGTGGGGCCTCGGCGTGCCGTCGCGCTTCAGCTCGACCAACGCATGCTACCAGACCAACCTTCGCGTCGAGGCGCAGGGCCGTGCACAGGCGCGCGCTCTGCACGACGTCTGCCGCAGCGCCGGCGGCGAGGGTCGGCCGCTCGCGTTGAGCTCCGCCGGTGCGGTGCTGAGCGCAGCTTCAACGGGCTCCAGCGCGCAGGCGCGCGGCGTGCGCTGCCGCGTGCTCGACCTCTTCAGCGCGACGGTGCCTCACATCTTCGACCCGACCGTCTTCAGGCAGGGCGACCCCGTCCACTTCCAGTTGACCCGCCCGGCAGCCTACACCATCGACCCCATGATTGCCGCCGCGTTCGCTTTCAGACGCGGTAAAATTCTAGAGAGGCGTAAAAAAAATGTGGTTTTCCGAAGCACGAAATGAGCCTCACCCGCTGTCACGTCCCATCCTCCACACACCAACATCAACAAGCCGGTCGCGCTCGCGGCTGGGTCGCGGTGTCCGCGCACGCCGCGCACCTCGGCTCGCGAGATCAGTGATCAGCATAGATTCAAAGCCGTCCACCTATATAGCACCAAAATACCGGGGGAATAAGACACCACAGATACGCACACACCAACGCCCGAAGTGCCAAGAAGGAGTGAAGGACGTCATTAGTACGAAACCTCAGAAGGCCATGGGCGCCGAGAGAACATTCCCCCGAGAGCACAAAAGAAAAGCACAACCGAACCTCCTTCCCAGGTTACACCCCTGCCAAATGACGCCGCTCTCGGGGCATGCTATCCTGTGTAAGCAGGGCAGGTGGGGCTGGGGGAGGGGGGCAGTCCCTTTGACGTATGTATCTCTGGGTTCTGTCTCTAGCGGTCGGAGGCAAGGGCGAGGCTAAGAATATTTATTTTTTCTACTCTGTTCAACAGTCACTGTTCATGACAACACTGAGGAACACTTTGTCTATACTCGCCGGCGCCGAGCAGGAGGGCCCGATCGCCGATGCCGCCGGGAACCGTAGTAACCAAACGGTACTGGCGCGCTGCTCTACCCCCCACTCGAACCATTACGAATCGCCGGCGGCAAAGAAGCGCTGCCCCCGCTCGTGGCATGTTTGACCACGCACCTCTGGTTCGGCGTCCACCAGCAGCTCGCGCCGAGGTCGGCGCGCAGCCGGTCCGTGCTGATTTGCAGGTCGGCCTCCTTGTGGCGCATGCGGCAGCTAAATTGCGTCGAGTTGCAGCGCAGCGGCCGTGCCGTCGCGTGGCCCGTGCTCAGGACGTAGCGCGCGACGAAGCACGGCGCGTTGTTCGGCAGCATCATGTCGCTGGGCTCGCTCTGCAGCTCGACGACGACGACGACGTGCGGCGGCGAGAATACGAGGCCGACGAGGTGCGAGCCATGCGTGCTGACGAGAAGAGCAAACGAGCGGAAGAGCCGCACCTGCTCCACCGCGCTCAGCTCCTCGGAGGCGCTCACGACGTGTGCGGCCGGCTCAAAGAGCGCCGTCACCTCGGCCAAGTTGACGATGCGCCGCTTGGCGTTGTTCGAGTGGCTGTCGCGCCGCCACACGACGGCGCGCGTCGGCGATGGGTCTGCAGGCAGGCCGAGCACAGCGAACCAGGAGCGCAGGCGCGCCTGCCATGCCGCGAGCACTGGGGGCCGGCGGCAGGGTAGCCACTTGCCGTACTGGGTCCGGACGTGCAGCGACGTCGGGGAGGCGCACACGAGCTCGTCGCCGGCGCGGCTCGAGGGCAGCGCCTCCCACTGGTAGTGCGTTGACGAGGGGCTGAGCGTGATGAAGCGGGTCGAGGCTGTGATAAGACCGCGTTCGCGCGCCACCTCGAGGACGATGTTCGAGATTGCCACGGCAAGTGGCCACTTGCCGATCGCCGGGCACTGGTGGAGGATCACCGCGCTCAGGTTGCGCGGCACGCTGCCCTGCACCGCTGCGGTAAGGATGGTGCCGTACCCGTACAGGAGGTGCGCAGGGTTGGACCGAAAACGGTGCTGTCGCCAGCAGCACACGAGCAGCACAGGGCCGCGGAGTCGTTGCTGTCGCAGGCCGAGCAGACCGTCCTTGCCAACATGCCGAGGATGGAGCGGCGCGGAGAGCGTGCGCCATTTTGGCTCTATGGGCTGAGAGCTGGGGACGAGCAGGCCGTCACGCGACGAGACGCACACCTGCGGCATGTTCGGGCCCCGGGTCCCATGCTAGACGCCATGATGAATAACTTTTTTTAAAGGGTTGCCCGGCCGGGTTGCTGCGCAAATCTCGCGCTGCGCTAGGCTCAGAGCGAGTTCGCGCTGCGCTAGGCTCAGACGGCGTGCGTGCGCGGGCCGCCGGGGTGACGGCGGGTGTGAGGAGGAGGACCCCACCTCCTTCGGGCTCGGCAGCTTGTCGGGCTCTACCACTACCACTACCTCAGCCCTCAGCCGAAGCTGGGGCCGGTCCCGTAGGCCGTCCGCAGCCGAGAGAGCCCCCGCCGCCCGCGTCCCGTGTCCCGATGAATTCGACGGCGGACGGGCGACGCGGGCGCGCGGTCGGGAGGACGACCCCGGCTAGTCGCCGACCACACCCACAAAGAACCCTGCACAAAGACCGCAGGGCGGGGACCTGTTCCTTTTTACCCATCTCCTAGTAGAGGTGTCGGTTCTATTTATTTATTTATTTGGGCGCGGCCGGCGGCGCGGGGCCGGGGGGTGGGCGGTGGGAGAGCGCAGCATTCCCAGCCCCTTTGCCAAAGGTCCCTGGTTTGAGGGCATTAGTAGAACGGTCCCTTGTGTCGCTGGTGCGCTTGCGGCTTGGTCCTCCTTTGAAGCTATTTACACACCCCACCTCACGCTGGAAGTGGCGAATCGATGCGAGCGCGCCGCGTGCTCCACGCGCGGCGCGCTCGTATCGACTTGGAGTCCAATGCGCGCAGCGGGCGGGTAGCACCTCGGGAGCTCGCTCTACCCGGGACGCGGAGAACTGCCCACAGGAGCGAGAGTCTATCGGCCACGTCTGGCGTCTGGCGCAAAAGCCCGCGCAGTGGTTCGCCCGTGCGGCGTCCGGCGCACCTGCGTCACGTGTGGGTGCGCGCGGCAAGCTTGCCGGGATGTGTCGGCCGGGGAGCCTCCGGCGGACGCCTGGCGGCGTGGCGCTGCGCGCCGGCGCTGCCGCCATTCGAACGGCCCGACTGCATCTCGACCGCATCTTCTGCGTAGATTTTGGGCCCCTATACAGCTCGCGGAGGAGCAAAGGACGCCCGATTAGCGCTGCGCGCGGCCGGGCAAAAAGAATTCTTAGGCTACAAGCCTCTCTCACAGCACACTGGCACGACAAGGGCGCAGACTGGCGCGGACTGGCACACACACAGGCTCACTGATGAAAAAGAATGAGAACAGCTCCAAGTGCTCCAACCAGCGGGACGGAGGAAAGGACCCTGCACCGCGCTGCGAGCCTGTCGTGTCCCTTGTCAGGAGCAGGAGAGCCCCACCTGTCCCCCTGATCGTCCTTCCAAAATCCTGCTCGTGCAGGTGGGGACCCTGTCCTCCTCCCCCATCCCTTGTCTGGGTTTGTCTGTTTTCTTTCTTTCTTTCTTTAGGACCCTGCACGAGGCGGTCGAGCACTACCCGCCCGAGGAGTTCGACGAGGCGCTCGCAAAGGGGGTCGGCCGCGTGTTCTGCCCCGGCAGGGAGGGTGTGAACAGCGTCTCTTCACGCCCACTGCTGTGAACAGGTCGGCCGCGTGAAAGGCACGGGCAGAGGAGCGAGAGAAGATTTTTTATAGGATGGATAGGGCGCCTGTTCACGGCATGGAGGGTGAGCCACGCCGAACGTAGAGCCGAACGGAACGAAGGAAGCCGGGGAGATCGACTCCGACCGAGGAGGGCGAAACACCAGTGGTAATCCCGTCGTCAGCTGTCACGATATACCCCCATCCGGCATCCCTCCCAGTCCCGATGAAAAAATCTCCGCCGCCACTAGCGTCCCTGGAGGTCCAGTCGCTTGCCACAGACTGTTCGTTCCCGAAAAAACGCCACATCTACTGGGGAGAGGGGAGAGAGATGGGTAAAAAGGAGCGCACGAGCTGGGCGAGAGGTGAATGAGTGTGTGGTGTGTGTGTGGTGTACGCGAGGGGTGAATTAGCACCGAAACTTCCAGCTTCTACGGGTTTGAATTTAAATTGTTTTGTTCGCGCACGCGCGCGCGAAATTCTCTAGGCTCTCGTGCCGCGCGGAATGGTCGCCCAGCTCCGGCAGCAAGCCGAGCGCGGCGGTCCGGTCGCAGGCAGCGTCGCGGTCGCCCAAGCGGCGAGCGAAGGACGAGAAGCGGACGACGGCGGCGGCCGCCTCCGAGATCGCCTCGGCCTTCTCCTCCTCCGACACGGCGCGCACCGCCTCCGCGGGAGAACGAGAATGGTCGCCGCGCGAAATTCTTTATTTCCTCGTCTGCGTTCCGAGAACTGTGCCTGAGGCTCGCGAAATTCTTTTATTCGCACAACATTTAGTGCCGGTCGCGCCAGTCCCGTGCCCAGTCCTGTCCCCACTGTTGTGCGAGGGAGTTTTGTTATAAGACGAATTCTTTTATTCGGCGTGTGATAATGGTGCCGTCCTGTCGACGTTGGCTCCTCTTCATCCTGGCGACGGCGGTCCTGATCGCCCTCGTGCCGTCCGACGGGCTCACGCACGACGCTACCGGCGGCAGACGCCTTTCGTCCTCGCCGCACGCCGCCAAACCTCGCAGCACCGCTCTCGACGGACCCGCCGCTTCCCGCGCAGCCGTTACCCCCGCCGGCGCCGCGGCCGCCCGGCGCACCGCCACCGCCACTCCCTCCCCCGCTGCCCGCTCACGCGCCGCCGTTGCCGCCGCCCGCGCCCGCGTTCGGACCGAGTCTCGCGCCCGTCCCGCTGCCGTCGCCGCAGTCATCGACCGCGCTCCCAACCCCACCACGTTACGACAACGGCTTCGCGGCAAACAAGCATGACTGATCTCTCTCCCCTCCGTTTATCGCCTTCTCGTACCTCGACCTTCCCCCCATAGGCGTGCTCGGCAAGATCTCGGAGGACCGCCTCCGCCGCCACCGCGCAAGGGAGGAAGCAGCGCAAGGGAGGACCGCCTCCGCCGCCACCGCCGCCTCAACATCCGCCGCCACGCGCAAGCGCTCCTCCCCCTTTACTCTCGCCTCCGCCGCCGCCGCCTCCGCCGCCGCCGCCTCCGCCGCCGCCGCCTCCGCCGCCGCCCTCGCCACTCGCGTGGCGGTGCCAGCTACTCGAACAGCCGCCTCCACCGCCGCCCCAGCCGACAACCGCTTCGGCGCGCGCCCGCCCTCGCCATCCGCCGCCAAGCCGAGGTGCTTTGTCGTCAAGATCCAGCTCTGGGGCACGCATAGCGACGCGCGCATGGGCGAGGGAGTTCGGTCGGCAGACCTCGTGCGGCCTATATAGTATTGTCGAGCACCAAGTTGAGTGGGCCGACACATTGTCAATAGGTGGCTGGCGGAGGTCGTTTTGCCGTCGGTGGATGCGGCCGCAAAGTTCCATGCAAAGTGCTGCCACTCCGCGCGCAAGCCGCCCGTCTTCCACGACGCCTTCTTGCTCATGGACGGGTCGTACAGCCTCAACCGCACGCGCGTGCAGGCCCTGAAGACCAGGTTCCCCTCCTGGCTCCACATCTTTACGAGCAGAGCCGCGGCAGCGGACGGGGCGAAGCGAGTGCTCCTCGATCAGAGGCGGTGCGAGTGGCTCACTTTCGTTCGACTCGACGCCGACGACATGCTGACGCAGGAGGCGTTCGAGAGGATCGAGCAGTCGGCAAGTGTGTCGAAGGGCGACGTCACTGTGCACGGCGCCGGGCTGCTCGACATGGTGACACTCTACGACGAGGGCAAGTCGCTACAGTGTGAGCACGAGTCGAGACGGCGCAACTTTCAGATGTCGGTGGAGGAGAAGCGGCTCAAGTGGAAGCACCTACTTAGTTCATTCATCACTCTGCTTAATGAGTTCATTAGCAAGGGCAGTCGGTCTCGCTGGAGGCGTCGCTGTGGCGGTCTCTTCGGGCCCCCTATGAGGTGTCTGGCGGTAGTGGGCCCCTTTTGCTCGCGAGGGCTTGCCACAGCACTTTGCGAGCCACCGCCGCGCGCATTCTCAGCACCGTCTGCACACCGTCGCGTGAGAACCGCCTCGAGCCCCTCCCTCGCGCCGCTCCTCAGGTGCATGGCAACCACGTGCACCTCGCCGAGGTGTGGGAGAGGAGGCTGGGCACGCTCAACAAGGGCTCGCCTGCCGAGGCGCCGCGCCATCGAGTGCACACGGCGCGCCCGCGCGGAGAAGCCGAGATCTCGACCTCGTAGCTTGGTTCTCGAACTAGCGGTGGCAGTCCACTGCTAACCATAGGTTACCGTCGAGAAGCCGGCCATCTACCTCCGCACGCTCCTCTCGGGCGCGCGCCCTCGACACACGCAAGGGGGCCGGACCGGAGCCGTGAGCAGCAGCGATTCACACGTGGTGCAGCTGTGAACAGGCCTCTTTGTCAAGGAGCGGCTGGCGAGGCCCCGCGCGGGAGAAGCAGCCACCCCTCGCCTCGTGGATGAGTGAGCCAATTGCTCGCAATTGGCCGACAGGCTCCGCGCGGCGAAGCCGTCCCTGTTCTCGTGGGTGTCGCACAAGCTCTTCCCTCGCCACGCGCCGGCAGCGGAGTCGTCCGGCTGCAAGCAGGTGCGCGCCAAGATTGGAAAGGCAGAGGCGGGGCTGCTGCTTCGCGCCCGCCCGCCCGCCCTGACGGACCGGGAGGCGAGGGAGGTGTGCCAGCCAGGGATGGGCTGCTGGAACTCGCAGACGGGCTGAGCGGTTTCGTGGACCATGGTGGCCCGGAGGGCCGCGGTGCGTGCGCGCATAGACCGTAGTGCTGTGTATAGGTAGAGTGTCAGTGACGACGCGTCCGAGTGCCCAGTGTGTGCCAGGAACGTTGTACGAAGGCGAGAGTTGGGCGCGCACGTGAGAGCCGCGCCCGCGGCGCGGTCCGAGGCCGAGGCTAGCGGTAAAATCTAGATCGCCACTTCACTCCAAACACAAACACTGCTAGCAGAAGGTCTCTAGAGACGAGGGTCCTCTCGCTGCTGTAAACATCTTCGTGTGCCGCCCGGTCGCGACGAGCTTGGCGGCGGCTCCAGTGCGAATGGTCACCTCGGTGAAGGCGAGCGTCTTCCCAAGCCGAAGCACCGAGCCGTGTATCTCCAGTCGGTCGCCCTCTGCAGCCGCGGAGCAAAAGCTCTGGTTCATCTCTACCGAAATGCCAGGCCGCAAAGGATCACGGCCGAGGATGGCGAGAGTGCCCACCACGTCGACGATCGTGGCGATCGCGCCGCCGTGCAGCGTGGAGTAGTTGTTTGTGAGCGCACGGCTGACCACAAGGCTGCACGCTACGCCCTCGGGCCCTATCGCCGTCACCTCCATGCCCGTGAGGCAGGCGTCGTAGCCTCCGGCGGCGGCGCGGAAGGGCCCAAGCAGCACGCGCGGGTCCTTCGCCTCGAGTGCGCGAGCGATGAAGGAGGTTGCGTGCAGCCCGCGGCGGAAGGACGCCGAGCGAAGATGGACGAGGGTCGGCTGCAGCGGCAACAAGCGCGACAGCGGCGAATACATCGAATAAAAGAATTCACCGCGAAGCCCGCATCCCCGAATAAATCGAATAACAGAATGAGAAAGGATAAAAAATGAAAAGGAAACCGCTCGGGAGTGGCGTGATTGCACTTCAATGTACACTTAAATTGCAATCACCCCCTTTTCACTTTTTCCACGCGCCCCTATAATTGCAGCTATAATTCCGTGTCACGCGGCACCAATCCATACTGGGACGCGCGCACACTCCGCCCTGAAGAAGGAAAGCACTCCGGGGTAGGGGGACCCCATCACACTGGTCACTGCTGTGAATACGTCCCGGGATCCGGCGCATATGCCAAAGGCAAAGAGGTCCTCTGGCGGAGGTAGGACCTCTGCCTGTGAGGACCTCTCGCGGGTCGGGGCTCAGTCAACTAAAAGACAGGGCGTCTCCAGCCTCAGCCTAGGCCTCGGCCGGGCCTCTCCACGCTCTCCCATCGCCTCCGTGTGATGGGGGGAGTGTGCATCGGGCGTCGCTGATGAGGACCTCCAGTGTGGGCGCGAGGACCTCTGTGAGGACCTCTGACTCCTCGCTGCTCTCTCTTCTGACGCCAGCGTGCACCGCGTCAAGGTCAAGATAGAACGCTCCTCTCGACTGTCTGTGGTCCCGGCTAGAGCCTTCTCCTTAATAGTTCCGCAGACGGGGGGGTGCATCTACATCCTTGTAGTGTGTAGGGGAGCAATTGACAACTAAACATACTGTCAGAGAAAAGATAGCGAATATTTGAGGGATAGGATGTGCTTCTCGCCAGTCATCCCGCGGAGCCACACCAGTCATCCCATCCGCAGCATAGTCTCCACAGTCATCGTTCTCAGTCTTATTCTTCACTCACAGCTGAGTTAGTTTTCACGTAAACGCACAACCCCGGACCCGAAATCGCACAGAGTTAGTTTTCACAGGTTGGTTCGCTGTGCTGCGAAAGTGTCTATAGTGGGCAGGGCTAGCACGATCAGGCACACTAAAACAAACAGCTCAGGTGGACATTCAGTGGAGAGAATTGTGTTTGAGAGAGTCCTCGTGTCGCCGACCCTCACAAATCGCGTGGTTGACGTCTCCTCGCTATGTCGCACCCCCCCCAAACCGTTTCACAAACTTCCGCGCATCGCCCGGCTCCATCGCCGCCTCCTCCGCCACCTCTGCCAGCTCCTCCCCGCTCAGCTCGCTGCAAAGAAAGCAGACGTCGTCGTAGCCGAGGTCTTCGAACGCCTGTGTGTAGGCAGTGAGACCGGCCGCCTGCAGCGCGGCGGCGACCCGCGCCATGTCCCTCCCTCCACCTCTCGAGTCAGCTGGTCTCGGCTGCAGAGGCGCGTCGCTGCACCAGAGCCGGAAGCCTCCGATGGTGTCGAATGATGGCCCATCCTCCGTCGCCCACAGGCTTGCCTCGCTCTCGCTCGAGTCCGTGTCAATCTTGCACTTTACTGCAAACACAGGCTCCTCCTCAAGCTCCGGCTCGCGCAGTCTGGTCCTCGCCAATGCCGCGCGTCGCTTTGAAGGCGCGCGGAACGCAGCGGTGGAGTTGACCCCCTTCAGGCGGAGCTTGACAGGCGACTCCATCGTTCGATCCATCCGTACGGCTCTATCGGTCGCGCAGAGAGGGCACTTGCGAGAGGGAAGGGGAAGGAATGCGGTGCCGACTATACCTGTGTTCGCCCGGCCGCGACCTGCTATCTCTCGGACTTGCGGAGACTTCGGCGGGCGCCTCGGTCAACTTCCTTAATTAAAAAAGAGGATTTTAGATTTAGCTCTAGAATTCTTTTTTTGAGTGTAACCCCCATCCACCGAGCCACAGCCGCACCAACGAGTGCCGTGCCGGGTGATGAGGCGCATCTCAATCAGCCAGCCGTCGCCCGGTCAAGGCCGGCCTGCGGTCGCGCTGGCGATCCAAATTCTGCACCAGCGAGGCGGAGTGCTCACCATGGGCGTCTTGGCGGCGGCGCTCTACGAAGCAGATCCCCGCTGCCGTGAAGAGGTCTCGCGCATGGGAGGCGCGTCGAAAGGCCCCACGCGTGTGCCAAAAGGCGCGTTTGGCTGCTGGCTGCAGAGCCACTCGGCCGTGTTTCACGTGACGAAGAAGCTAGGCCTCTCTTCCGACGCGTGGCCGGTGCGGCTGGCTGGCAAGGCGCGGGACGCCAGCCGGGCCAGCCGCGGTCAGGCTTCCGTGCGCTGCCCACACGGACCACGCTGCTTCCACGCTCACGGCGCCTGCTGGTTCGACTGCCACGCTGGCAGCCCTTCCACCACCGACCTCCGGTCTCGCGTCAGCGGCGCAGCTTGCGGCGACGGGGACAAGAAGCGGCGGCGAGAGGGCGCAGCCGCTTGCGCGTCTAGCCTCCCGTTGTACCCTCCCGAAGACGAAGCGGAGGAGGAGGCCCGCAGGAGGCGGAAGGCGCGCTTCGCGAATCCCGAGCCGTCGGGCGCCACCGACACCGCGACGTCGCGGCATGAAATCGCAGAGCCATCGCCGGATGCCTCCCGGCCGGCGGAAGCGATTCGCCCGCGGCACTGGTACCCGGCGACTGACGACGAGGACGAGGACGACGACGACGACGAGGAGGAGGAGGAGGAGGAGGAGGTGGGCGACACGACACGGCCGGCGGCGCGGGCGGAGAGGGCAGCGGGCGGAGGACTGCCTCACCGCAGCTCCGGCTGTGAGGAAAGGCCGGCGGCTGGGCTGGCGGCGGCTGGGCTGGCGGCGGGCTTAGCGGCAGCGTTGCGGGGCCAGGCGGAGGCGAGGAGGGCGGCGGAGGCGGTACGGGCGGTGAGACAACGCCCAAAGAATGCCGCGACTCTCGGCGGCGGCGTCACCGGCGGCGTCGGCAGTCGGCCGTGCTGGAGGCGGCGGCTGATTCCGCGGCGGCGGCGGCGGCGGAGGCGGCGCGGAAGGCGGCGGCGGCGGCGCAGCGAGTCATCTGCCCACCACCTACCCCCTCTCTCTCCTCGCTGACGCCGGGCCGGTGAGGCGTTGCCCAGACACTTCCTAGACACTTCCTAGACACTTCCTAGACACTTCCTAGACACTTCCTAGACACTTCCTAGACGCTTCCTAGACACTTCCTAGACACTTCCTAGACACTTCCTAGACACTTCCTAGACACTCCCTAGACACTTCCTAGACACCTCCTAGGCACTTCCTAGACATTTCCCTGACGCCGGGCTGGCGCGAGTCTTTCTCAGCCCTCCTGCACCGCGCCTCCCGACACCTGGGCCGTCGGATCTGCCGCTGTTTGTCGCAGGTGAAGCCCGCGGCAGCCTTTTCCTGGGGAGCGTACCAGCAGGCGCAGGCGGTGCCGAAGAGCGAGGGGCAGCGGCGGTACCACCGCCAGCTGTCGCACTCGGAGATCATCGTCGCCTTGGGGCCCGCCGGGACGGGGAAGACGCTGTTCGCGGTGCAGGTCCAAGGGCTACCTCTCCACTGAATCGCAACTATATCTCGGCTGTGTCTCGTGCCCCACACGACAGACGCACACTAGTCACTGCACCTCAGCTGGGGAGACTACAGCTCGGCTGTATCTCGGCTGTATCTCGGCTGTATCTCGGCTGTATCTCGGCTGTATCTCCCCTATATCTCGCCTGTCTGCGGTGCAGGAGGGTCTCCAGCGGCTGCGCAAAGGCAGTGTGGCCCGGGTCCTCTCCTCTGCTGTGAACGGCGTCTCTTCACACCCGCAGCTGTCTCGGACATGTCCAGGACATGTCCCCTAGGTCATTCTCGGCCGCCCGGACCCGACTGGCCGCGCCGACGACGACGACGAGGAGGAGGAGGCAAAGGCGCGGCTCCTGACGCCACTCGTCGACGCAATCACCAAAGTGATGGGCGACCACACGGCGGCAGACGCCCTGGCCGCCGCGCGGCTGCTCGAGACGCAGTCGTTCGCCGGCATGCGCGGCCGCACGCACGAGGCCGCGTTTCATTAACTAATGAAGTAGCAGTGATTTAATTAGCAGTTGCTGAATGCGCGGCCGCACGCACGAGGCCGCGTGTGTCATCGTGGACGAGGCGCAAGAACCTTCTCTGAACCTTCTCGGAACCTTCCTCTGCAGGCCGCGTTTGTCATCGTGGACGAGGCGCAGAACGCGTCGCTGCAGCAGCTGAGGCGCCTCTCGGACCGACTCGGCGCCGCTCTCCGCTCCCCCCCCCCCC
>NW_005195017.1:42066-43149 GCF_000372725.1 Emiliania huxleyi CCMP1516
GGAATTTTTTTTGCCGTTTTGAAAAACGGCGCCCCCCCCCCCAGGGCCCCCGTTTTTTTTTTGTGGGGGGGGGCAAAAAACCTTTTTTTGAACCTTTTTGGAACTTTTTTTTCAAAGGGGGTTTTTTTTTTTTTGGAAGAGGCCCCAAAACCGGTTTTTTTCCAAATTTGGAGGCCTTTTTGGGAAAGATTTGGGAGCGTTTTTTTTTTTCCCCCCCCCCCCCCCCTCCCCTTTTACCCCCCCCCCCCCCCTTTTCACTCCGCCCCTTTCACCCCGCCCTTTCCTCTGCAGGCAACGGCTCGACGCTCTGCATCCTTGGAGACGGCTCGCAGCCCGACCGACGCGTTGGCGGCAACTGGTCGGCGGGCGCCGACGGCGTCTCCTCCTCCATCGAGGCGTACGCCAAGGATCTGGACAAAGCTCGAGAGACTGGCATGCAGACCAAGGTCGAGGTGGCGCGCCTCACCAACGACGACATCTGGAGGAGCAGACCGGTGAGGGAGAGGCGCGGCTTCTTCTCTTCATTAACTGCTAATTAACTCTTCCATCAACTGTTAATTAGGCGAGGGAGATGCGCGGCTTCTTCTATTAATTAACTGCTAATTAACTATTCCATCAACTGTCAATTAGGCGAGGGAGATGCGCGGCTTCTTCTCGCAGATCGACAGCGAGGAGCACGCACCCCGCCGGCAGCGGCTGGGCGGCGGCGCCGGCGAGCTGATGCGGCAGGCGGTCGCCGGCGGGGCGGCGGTGAGTCAAGTAGCCGTTTCATCATTGACTCGTTGAGCTGAGGCGGCAGGCGGTCGGGGCGGGGCGGCGGGGCGGCGGCAGCGCAGGGCCAGCCTCGTCGTTGCTCCCTCCTGCTGCTCCCGCCGTGGCATCCGAGCCGGCCGTCACTGCGCGACGGCACCAGATGGCCGTGGAGGCGCCGGGAAGTGTCTGGGAAGTGTCTGAGAAGCGTCTAGGAAGTGTCTAGGAACCAGATGGCCGTGGAGGCGCCGGCTCCGCCGACGCTGCCTCCCTCGACGCTGCCCCCGCCCCCGTGTCCGTCGTACGTCCGGTTGCGCGGGCTGCCGTTGCCGC
>NW_005195017.1:43249-47863 GCF_000372725.1 Emiliania huxleyi CCMP1516
GACACTTCCCGATACACTTCCCCACTGAGCGCGAGGCGGAGCGCTGTTCCGAATGGATGCTGGCCATTCATCACTGTAGTGACGGCTGGTCGGTTTCGCAATCAGGCTGAGCCCAGACACTTCCCAGACGCTTCCCAGACACTTCCCAGACACTTCCTGGTCGGCTCACAATCAGGTTGAGCGGTGGTTCGAGTCGGCGCCGGGGGGTCGAATCCGCGCCTTGCGCCTCGCCCTTCCCAGACACTCCCTAGACACTTCCGAGACACTTCGTAGGTCCAATCCGCGTCTTGCGCCTCGCCCTCACCCGCGAGCGAGGCCGCAAGAGCGGGGAGGCGTTTGCCGAGCTCCCGGGGCGGGAAGCAGAACGGGCGGTGCGTGCTCTCGACCGGCGCAGCCTCGGCTCTCGCTACATCGAAGTGTTCATCTCCAGCGCGTCAGAGGCGGGCGAGGCGCTCGCGGGGGCGCCCACTGCGCTTGCCCGGAGGCCGTGTTGCCGCTCGCCCGGCGGCGGCACGCGGGCCGAGGGAGGCGGGCTGGCGTCCAGCGTGCGCGCTCCCCTCCCCTTGAGGGCAATGGGCTCCCCGATCGCGCCCCGCCGCGCCGCCGCGCCAGCCGGTTGGGCGGGTCGGGCAAGGGGCCCGGAACGCGGTAGATCATGGCGATGAGATATGTGCGTGTTAGCTGTTAGCGGCAAGACTGGTAGGTGTGTGATTAGTAATAGTATCTCGGGTGAGCTTAGCCGGCTCTAGGAGAGGGGTGCTGTGAGTGTAGGCTGTAGTACGTACTCACCGCACAAACGCTCTCAAGCCTCAACGCACACACAACGGTAATGCGCGTCGACCGTCATGGACCTGGGACACCTGTCGTGGGGACTGTCGTGCGTGGACACATCTCTGTTTATTTTTTGTCGTGGAGAAACATTTTAAAGTAGAGCTCTGATTTGTCCCGAATTACCCCTTACCTTACCTGTTTGTCCGTACCGGCCCCCTCTGTCAGTCGCAGAGTGTCACAGACCGACGTGTGCCGCGCGCGGATCTTCTCTCGCCCCTCTCCTAGCTCCCCGTCGTATCCCCGCCCCCCCCCCCCCCCCCCCCCAAACGCCCGCGCGACCGCCGCGGCCGAGTACAAACGAGTGCAGCAAGCCTCCCGCTGCCCCTCCCCCGCCCCTGCTCGGTCTCGACGGCATCGCGGCGCCGCCCGACTGTAGCGGCCCGACTGTAGTGGCTCGACTGCTCAAGCAAACATGTCAACCTCGTCCTCCTCCACCTAGACATGTCCCAGACACTTCCTACACAGTTCCTAGACACGCCCACCTCGTCCGTCTCCACCTTGGGCCGCGTCGACGGCTCCCGCACCATCCGCGCCTCCGCCTGATACAGTCATGACTTGGTCTGAAGTCATCGGCCACCAACGGCCCCCGCACCATCCTCGCATCGACCTAATTAATAGTTAATTAATAGTTAATTAAGTCATCAGTCACCAACGGCACCCGCACCATCCTCGCATCGACCTCGGCCGCCGCCGCTCGCTGCGCGGCCACCTCCGCGCCCCGCTCTCTCTTCCACTCGCCGAAGCTCACCACCTAAATGATAGGTGATTAATTAATGGAACTCGCCGGAGCTCACCACCTAATTAATAGTCAATTACTAGCTAACTAGCAGCTAATTAACGGAGCCGAAGCTCACCACCTAAGGCAATGAGGGCAAGTAGTAATGCATGAATGAACCAATCAATCACCCACTGCTCACTAGCCGACCGCCTGCGCAGTCAGGTTGTCGCCCGAGCCGGAGGAGAGGGCCTTGCGCACAATTGCGGCGGAGGCGGCAGACGGGTCCGGCCAATGCTCGAGGGCGAGATCGACCGCCTAATTAATAGTTAGTTAGTAGTTAATTAATGGCCAATGCTCGGGACAAGGTCGACCGCCTGCGGGCAGCGAGGGCCGGAGGGACAAACTAGCCAGCCGTTGGGAATGAGTGAGGCCGACGGCCTTGCTGGTCTGGGAAGTGTCTAGGAAGTGTCCAGTCGTCCGCCTGCTGGTCGGCGAGGAAGCGTCAGGGAAGTGTCTAGGAAGTGTCTAGGGAGTGTGTAGGAAGTGTCTAGGAAGTGTCTAGAAAGTGTCTAGGAGGTGTCTAGGAGGTGTCTAGGAAGTGTCCAGGAACCTGCTGGTCGGTGAGCACGTCCCAGACGCCGTCGCACCCGAGGATGACAAACAAGTCGTCCTAATTAATAGTTAATTAACTGCTATTAATCGTTAGAACCCGAGGATGACAAACAAGTCGTCCTGCTGCAGCGCGTGGCGGGTGAAATAACGATTAATTTTAACTATCAATTAGCAGATAATTAATCAAATCGTCCTGCTGCAGCGCGTGGCGGGACCTAGACACTTCCTAGACACTTCCTAGACACTTCCTAGGCAAGTCGTCCTGCTGCAGCGCGTGGCGGGACGTGTCCGGCACGTTGGAGAGGATCGGCCGATCGTCGTTCATCTTGAGCGCAGGGTCGCCTACTCTCTTGCAATCTCGGGTCATCTCGGGCAATCTCGGGCGAGCTCGGTCATCCCGAGCGCAAGCCGAGCGTGCGAGAGCACGAGAGGTAGAGGGTCGAGTCGTGGTCCGTGAAGCTCGCCTGTTAATTAATTAGTTAATTAATGAATTAATTAATTAGAGGGTCGAGTCGTGGTCCGTGAAGCTCGCCTGTTGTGCCAGGAAGTGTCTAGGGAGTGTCTAGGGAGTGTCTAGGGAGTGTCTAGGAAGTGTCTAGGGAGTGTCTAGGAAGTGTCTAGGAAGTGTCTAGGAAGTGTCTTGCCTGTTGTGCCAGGGAGTGGCGCTTTCGTGGGGAGGGGGAGGTAGAGGGTCGAGACGTGGCCAGTGCAGCTTTGCCTTCGCGTCGAGTGCGCGCGCGGCGCCCTTTGCATCGGTGCACCTCCAGATGCCACTCACCTAATCTCGCACAATCTCGCACAATCTCGCCCTTTACATCGGTGCACCTCCAGATGCCACTCACCTGGAGATCTCGCCGAGAGATGAGAGAGCGCGCGAGATTGCCCGCGGGTACCCCACGCTCACTGGAAGCCCCCCCCCCCCCCCGCCACCACCCCCACCTCAGGGCTAACTAGCTCCTCGATTCGCCGTAACTAGCTCACTAGCTCTCGCCTGGAAGACGCCGCCGCCAGCCTCCTTGATGCGACGCTGCTCGTCCCTCCGGTCCGGCCGGTGGTCCTGCGGGCAATCTCGCACAATCTCGCACAATCTCGCACAATCTCGCCGACTCTCCCTCCCCCCCCCTGTCCGGTCGGTGGTCCTGCGTCAGCCTCACCGCAGCGCCGCCTTCTAGGAAGTGTCTACGAAGTGTCTAGGAAGTGTCTAGGAAGTGGTCCTGCGTCAGACGAACCGCAGCGCCGCCGCGGCACAGCACGGCGCGGCAGTCGCCTAGACACTTCCTAGACACGTCCCAGACGCGTCCCAGACCTCGCGCGGCACCGCACGGCGCGGCAGTCGCCGACGTGGCACAGATATAGAGAGAGCTCCTCGATCGCGCTGCCAGAGACGAGCAGCAGCAGCGCGGTGGTGCCGTCCGAGAAGCCCTTCCGCCGCGCCTGCGCGACAAACCAGCGGTAAGCTCCGCTCGTCGTGTTGGCCCTGGGAAGCCCTTTCGCTCTCTGTCTGTAGCAGCAGCCTCTCCTCACTCAGCAATCTACTCGACTGGTGCATGGACACTTCCCAGACACTTCCCAGACACTTCCTAGGCACTTCCTCACTCAGCAATCTACTCGACTGGTGCATGGACTCCTTGTCCGTCAGCTAGGAAGTGTCTGGGGGGTGTCTAGGAAGTGTCTAGGGGGTGTCTAGGAAGTGTCTAGGAGGCGTCTAGGAGGTGTCTAGGAAGTGCCTGCTGCAGCAGCTCCTTGTCCGTCAGCTAGGAAGTGTCTAGGAAGTGTCTAGGAAGTGTCTAGGAAGTGCCTGCTGCAGCAGCTCCTTGTCCGTCAGCTAGGAAGTGTCTGGGGGGTGTCTAGGAAGTGTCTAGGAGGTGTCTAGGAAGTGCCTGCTGCAGCAGCTCCTTGTCCGTCAGCGGGAACGCCTCCTCCATCGCACCTGCAGGACAGAGCTTCGAGACGCGTAATCAATAATTACGGCGAATGAATAAACTCATTCATCGCACCTGCAGGAAAGCTCCCGGAAAAGGCTTGCTGCAGCCCCCCCCTGCGGTAATGCCTGCCTCCTCCCTTCGACACCACCGAGGAGGCGCCGCGGGTCGACGCCGCGGTCGCGCTTGCCGCCGCCTCGCTGCACGTACACGTTCGCGATGTTCTTGGGGAGATGCCTGCCCGCGTACTCTGCGGCGAACGTGCCTAGAAGGTTCCTGGAAGGCTCCTGGAAGGCTCCTGATGCCTGCCCGCGTACTCTGCGGCGGACGTGCCGCCATGCCCGTCGAAGACACCGAAGGCCGTGCCAAGGGCGCCCATCCCAACCTTAAGGAGTCATTACGCTGTGTATCACTCATCGCTCATGGCTCACGCGGTGCCAAGGGCGGCCGACCCAACCATCTCGATGAAGCGGTCCTCATTCGAGTCCTTCTTGCCCTGCCACGACTCCGTGTGCGACCGCAGCCGCGACG
>NW_005195017.1:47963-62989 GCF_000372725.1 Emiliania huxleyi CCMP1516
GCAGCCGCCGCGGCAGCCGCCGCCTCCGCCTCCGCCGCCTCCCCCGCCTCCGCCCCCCCCTCCGCCGCCTCGCCCGCCGCAGCGCCGGCGGCGCCGGGCGCGCAGTTGGTTCCGGAGGCGAGGGCAGCCATGGCGGCGTCGGGCTCGATCGGGACATAGTCCGCTCCGTCGTAAGAGTAGTAGCATCCGGAGCGGGAGTCGTACCTGAGTCATGAAGATGGCGATCAGAATGCTTCCTCTTCCTCCTCCTCGTCTGAAGAGGCGGAGCGGGAGTCGCACCAGAGCGTGATGTCCGGCCGGTACCACCACACCTAAACAATTACGAATAACTAATAGTTAGATTAGTGCACCACACCTGCCCGTGCGTCACGCACCCGCGTCTTGTCTCATGCGACATTAATTAATTATCTCAGACGCCTGCCCGTGCGTCACGCACCAGCACGTGCGGTAGGCACATGCTCATCATGAGCACTATTAGTATGATGAGTCACACCTGGTCGTGCGTCACGTACCAGTACGTGTGGTAGTCGTAGACGTACTGCGCCAGGTCTCCTCCCGGAGGGAAGAGAGACTGCGTCGCCGCCTTCTGGCTCGACTTCTCCGCGGCGGGGTCGCGCTCGCGCTCGGCGCGCCGCTTCTCGCGCCGCTTCTCCCGCTTCTCCCGCCGCTCCGCAGACAGGTCACGCGCAGGAGACGCCGACCGGTCCTTCCTCCGGCCGGAGCGCGAGCGAGAGCGCCGCCGGCCGCGCGAGCGAGAGCGGCGGCGCCGCTCCTCGCGGTAGAACTCTCGCCCGAACTCGTCCACCTCGACGCCGCCACCCCCCCCGCCGCCGCCGCCTCTCGACGCCGGCGAGCGGTCGCGCGACCGCTCGCGGCCGTCCTCGCGGGAGCGGCGGCGGCGGGGCGGAGACGGAGAGCGGCGGCGCAGGGGCGAGCGCGAAGGGGAGCGAGCGCGCCGGCCGCGGTCGCGCGAAGAGTCGCGGCCGCGGTCCCGACTGTCGGATGGCGACCTCCGCCGGGGCATGGGGGCGGCGCGGGGGCGAGTCCAGAGAACGCAGCGTACCGCGCCGAGCGAACAACCTGGAAATGAGCAAAAGCTCTCGCACACGCACGATTCACACGACAGGCGTGTTTTCCTTCCATGGCAGGTGTCTCTCTCGGAGCGCCTCCTTTGAGCGCGGCCGATCAAGGGTCCCATCGCATAAAAGGGGTGTACGAGGCGATAGAGGATGAGCCAATTACCGGGGACAACACGAAGAATGGGGTGGAGACACGTCGTGGGGACCAGCCAACACAATCAGCGCCAAAATACCAGTGGAGTTCAGAGAGGATTGGAGAAGAGGTGGAGTCAAAGGGGCGAGAAGGTTTCGCACAGCAGATTCATCATTGGCTTATGGGTGGAGAGGTGGAGATACCAAAAAGCAGTCGGGCAGCGGGCAGCGGGCAGCGGGCAGCGGGCAGCGGGCAGCGGGCAGCGGGCAGGGGCTGCGGGCTGCGGGCTGCGGGCTGCGGGCTGCGGGGGGTGGGGCGTGGCGTGAGCGCGCGTGGAGGGAGGAATGGGAATCGACGGATGCAACAAACGGAGTTCGAACCAGCAGCCACGGCGGGGCGGCCGCTACAAGACTGGCAGGTGCAAGAACCACAAGTGCTGGCGCGAGGCGATTCGGTTCGTCGCAGTCAGCCAGGAGGGGGCTGGCGCCTTCCTGAATGCGATCCCCATGCGGGATGATATGAAGATGGAGACGTGGGCGATGCGCATTACAGTTCAGCGCCGCCTCGGCCTCCCGCTCGATGTTGCCTGCCAGGCGGTGGAGGCGGGCAAGAAGGCGCCAAACGGCAAGCCGCACGAAGAACTCGGCGATGCCGCAATGGTCAACCCGCGTGCGAAGCACGCGACACGACACAAATACCTGCTCAAACGACTCGTCAAGACCCTTCGCTCGGCGTGGGGCATGCTCATCGAGATGGAGCCGACTGCACACCTCAGTTACAGTAACCCAAAACAACCTGACGTGGCGGCGGCGAACATCGGCAAAGGGCATGTGCGCCTCGTTGGCGACTTGAAACTGACGAGCTCGCTTGCGTGCAAGGGTGGCGATCGGCTCGGCTGGAAGGGGGCTTTTGTCGCCTTCGGCAACACCGAGCGGGCGCTGCTCGACTTAGTGTTAGGGCATGCTGCATGGCCGCGGCCGGGAGGGGGGGGGGAGGGGGGGAGGGAGGCGGAGGATGCAGAGGCGGAGGCGGCGGCGGCGGAAGAGGAGGAGGGGGAGAGTGAGGGGGAGGCGGAGGCGGGGGCACCTGTGACGGCCCGCTACGAGAAGGGCGAATACCGGTTCGCGCGGGAGAAGAATTGCGACCTGCGTTTGCTCGACTTCGAGACGTTCGGCGGCTTCGGGGACGGCGTCCGCAGAATTCTTCGGCAGGCGGCGGACCAGCTGAGTAACAAACTTTCGCACGCTCAGCACCTCGATGAGGTCACATGGACCACCAAGAACTGGCACGGGCTGCAGATGCAGCGCTTGTCTGTCGTTCTCCACACCGCCGTGGCGTGGCAGACGGTGAACGAGCTAGCGTGCGGGGACAGCGGCATTGTGCACGGAGCTAAGTGCATTGCCGTTCTTAACGGAGTCGCTTAGGCGGCTCCGGTGGTGTGCCGGTGATAGTACTAGCACGCGCCAGTTCGCACCTGTGTCGAGCCTGTCTGCTGTGAGAGAGAGTTCTTTTGTTTAAATTCTTCGCGTCCAAACAGGCCGTGGTCGACGGGCAGCTGATGCTGTCATCGGCTGCTTCGATGCCGGAGGTCTTTGAGCAGGCGTATACACTTCGGAAAGAGCTCGAGGGAGACGACGCGTCGCCAGCCGCCTTTGGCCTACTGCCGACCGGAGGCGCCTATGTGCGGCGTGCTCTGCAGGCGGTCGTGCGCGCCGCAGCAAACTCCGAAGGTGTCGACAGTCGCTGTCTCGGCGACGACGAGCTCAGCGTCCCCGCTCCTGGCGGCAGCTGTCTCGAGAGCCTGCGGCTGGGAGTACTTCTCGAGAGGGACCTGAGCCCTGGTGTCGAGGTGTCGAGGCCCGGTGTCGAGGGTGTCGAGCTGCTGTCGAGGGATAGAGGTGTCGAGGCCTGTCGAGGCCTGTCGAGGCCTGTCGAGGCCTGTCGAGGCTGAAACCATGCTTGTCCGTGTCGAGGAGTGTCGAGGGGTGTCGAGGGGTGTCGAGGGTGTCGAGGGTGTCGCGGGTGTCGAGCGGGTGTCGAGCGGGTGTCGAGTGTTGTCAAGAGGCGTCTGAGGTATCGAGGTGTCCAAGGTGGCAGGTGGATGCAGTTGCAGCCCATCAACATACAACAAAAGTTGGGCAGCAGTTGCAAAGCTGTTTCATCCCTTAGTTGCAGCCTCAGTTGCACCCTGTTGATGTAGCACAACCTGAGCACAACCAGTATACTCTCTGTGGACATTTGAGGACATCAAGTGCCGGGAGTCATTGCCACTGTGCACCAAGGTGCTGTGCAGGCGCAGCACCGCAGCAGCGTCGCTGCTGCAGCAGCGTCGCTGCTGCAGCGTCACCGGCGCACAAAGCGCAACTGACCACAGCGCTCATGGCACAAGGCTGGTGCCATGAGTCAGTGGACATTGCCACTGCACAAGGTGCTGTCCAGCAGCTAAGGGCTACAGTACCCCATCGCAGCAGCGTCGCCGCCGCTGCAGCGTCGCCGTTGCAGCGTCGCCAGTGCACAAAGCGCAATGGACCACAGGTCTGCACTCATGGCACAAGCTCACTGGTGTGAGGATTCATTGCCACTGTACAAGGTGCTGTGCAGCACCTTAGGGCTACCTGAGTACTGCCATGTTTGCTGCATCAACAGGGGTGCAACTGAGCTGCAACTTGAGCTAGAACTTGAGAGGCTGCTCAGGGATGAAAGTACTGCCAGCCAAGTTTGATTGCTGCTGCAACCCTGATTTCTAACTCTGTGACTCCAATGGGTCTACGTCTCTGCTGTGTTAGGATCATCAGAGGTGTCGAGCGGTGTCGAGCGGTGTCGAGCGGTGTCGAGCGGTGTCGAGGGGTGTCGAGGGGTGTCGAGGGGTGTCGAGGGGTGTCGAGGTGTCGAGTTTGGCACCTTGACACGGACGAGCATGGTTTCAGCCTAGATGGTGTCGAGGGGTGTCGAGGGGTGTCGAGTTTGTCGAGTTGGCATGGGTTGTCGAGGTGTCGAGTCGGTGTCGAGGTTTGGTGTCGAGGTGTCGAGGCCAGGGCTCAGAGAGGGACGCGCTCCACCTCACCATGTGCGGCGACGCCAAGAAGCAGTGGGCCGAGATCCTCGAGGGCGAGTTCCACGTCCCGTCCCGCCACTCGCCGGCGATCGAGACGTTCCGAGACGACGAGTACGGGCATGAGAAGGAGTACTTGACCAGCATGCTGAGCGCCGTCATGTCGCTGCGGGATTCCAACGTGACGGTGCTGCTGGTCTGTGCCTCGGAGGAGGATGCAGCGCTGCATATCCTGGAGTACGCTGAGACCACTCTCTGATGCCTCCGGATCCCTCAGCGTATAGACTAGACACGCCGCTGTGACTCTAGGCGACTGCAGTATGCTCCTCTCGCCGTCGTGCCTGCGACTGCCCTGGCCGAGCCGGCCTTCGGCGACACAGCTGTGGACACCGACTTTCTCGACATGCTGCTCGATGATGTGCCGTCTCCGGAGAGCTCCTCCCCCGCCTCGCGGTTTGGCGAAGACGACAACCGCGCGTGGCGACGTCAGTACGCGATTGGGGAGTCAAGCGTCTTCGATTCTGGCCGACGCGGTCAGTTCTCCAACCTCACGCTCGCCGAGTACCGTCAACTCTACAAGGATCTGCACCCCGCCGACACCCGCGTGGGCGACTTTGCCAGCGCGTCCACCTTTGCGGCCCTGTGTGCGTTGGGCGAGGCGGTCGAACGCGCTGGCTCACTGTCTGTGCCCGCGGTTGCGTCGGCGCTCCAGAGTATGAACCTCAGCGAGTTCTACTCGACCATCGCATTTGACGCCGACGGTCGGATCAGCTCATCGCTGGCGCCCGGGATTTCGGTCTCGCAGCCGTTGCCGCTGGAGCTGTGCGACGAGGCCCCGACGTGCAACGGGGTGGATGTTCCGAATGCAACGGGGTGGGTCGGTTGAATAACATTAGCTTCCCAACGCCACGCTGGGCCTACCGCCACTGCTCACGCTCGGCGTCACCCGGCTCCTGCCGTTATGGCGGCGGATTCTGCCTAGCTGACGGGACGTGCGAATGCAAGCCAGGGTGGTACGGCAAAACGTGCGACGTTGAATGTATCACACCGTTTGTTTGGAACTCGACGGACTGTGTGTACAACCCTTCAGACATTGTGGCGCTCATCGCCTCGACCGTTGGCGGCGCGGTTGCGCTTATGCTCTGCGTGGCGGTGTCTCTTGTGTGCTTGTACCGGTCGAGGGAGGGCCGGTTCCAGCGCGAGCTGCGACGCATGGAGGCTGCAGAGCACGAGCTGCGCAGCGCGGCTTGCACCTTCGTCTTCGTCGACGCCGACGTCATCCGGAGCGGTGCACACGAGGCTCTCGGGCTCTCCTCGCTGCCACGGCTCCAGGAAATTGAGGCATCACACGCAACATGGCTCCGGACCCGGAGGCTGCACAGCGACCTGGCCCTTGGACGTCACGCGTACAGCGGCTCTATCCTCGCCGTGAGCCACAGATGGGAGCGACCAGATGAGCCCGACGCGAGCGGGGTGCAGGTCCGCGCCATCCGGGAGTATCTACTTGCGCACGAGGAGGTTGAGCTTGTTTGGTACGACTACTGGTGAGCTCGCGCCTCTAAGATCGCTGTCAGATAGCGCTCGCCACCCACCTATCTTTCTCCTCTCTTGTGACACAGGTGCATGTACCAGGGCGAGGATCGCTCCCCGGAGCAGCGAGCGCGCTTCAAGTGGACCATGCAGCACATCAACTTGCTCTACATTGGCTGCTCGGTGCTAATCCTGCAGGAGCTCTCGTACATGTCGCGCTTCTGGACACAGTTCGAAGCTTGGTGCAGCATGCAGCAAGCAGGCCCCCATGGCCTCGAGCCTGCCCCCGAGGAGAAGCGCCGCTGTTCGGTCACCCCGATTCACCACGCGAGCGAGGTGCGCGGCGTCGCCGAGGTGGGGCCCGGCTAGGACGACGCACACCCTAAGGTCTAGCTGAATGTCAACAGGTGATGGCGTCCGAGTTGGTCCGGATGTGGGCCCACCGTAGCATCGGCGAGGCGCGCGAGCTGCTGGCGAGCCCCGATGTCACTGTCACGAATCAGGCGGACAAAGAACTTCAGCTTCTCAAGCTGCTAGAGCTCGACTCGCTGGTCAGTGAGGCGTTTGCCTCGTGCGCTGAGGCAGAAAGGAAGGGCGGTGCTCGACGACCTGCTCGACGGTCCTATTCGGTCTCGCCCTCCGAGCTCGGGGATGGGGCGGCTCAGTGCGCGAAATTGGCCACTGTGCCTTCTTCGACTGCCCCCTCGACGATCCCCTGCGTCACTACGTGCCTCCCCGTTTTGTAGCCTGGCGTTTGTGCCCCGTTTGTGCGGGGGCGTGAGTGAGTACTCACACACACGGGCGGGGGCGGGTCCTTCCGTGTCGCTCCCGTCGGCCTTGCCGGGGGGGTTGGGCTGAGAGTCTTCAGCCCGAGATGTCGGAGACACGGGCCACTGAGATCCAGCATGCTGGCTTTAGCCGCTGCCTTTTGCATTGGCTCGTACCGCATCACCGCCGAGCCGTCCACGCACTGGGGCTGCGCGGACCTGTGCGGGCCAAACGCCACTCTCGCGTGCGTGCAAAGCTCGGAGGAAAACGAGCATGTGGCGCGCCTCGCCGCCGATGCGGGCGTGACTGCGTTCTGGATCGGCAATTACCAGCGGCCCGCCGGAGCGGAGCCGGGCGGCGGCTGGGACGTGTGCCAGTCCGGCGAGACGGCAAACTTTGTCAAATGGGACGTCACATCAGAGCCAAACAATATGCGTGGCGCAGAAGAGTGCGTCGGTGTTGGCATGCACCGCAGATATGGGTTGTGGTTCGACATGCCTTGCTACTTTGAGCTCCCCTGCCTCTGCAAGTCTGGCGCCGCCCCCTCCCCGGAGTACATGGCCTTCGCGGCGGTGGAGCGCGAGCGGGACAAGTCCCTTCGCGCTGCGGCCCTCATCCTGTACTACATGGCTCTCACTCTCTGCTCTGCCGTGTCCGGGCTCAGCCTGGTCTGGGCGCTGGTCTGCCTTTTCCGAGACGTGCGGCGAAAGGACGAGCAGTCTGCGGGTGCGGGCCTAGAGATGGTGCAGAGCGACGTGGGGCTTGGTCCGCACGACCAGCGGGTGCACGCCTCGCTCCTTTCTCGCGACGTCATGCTGCTCCGCTGCAGCTGGCTGCGCTCGCGCCCACCCGGCTACGTGCTGCCGCGCCGGCAGGACCTGCCACCAGAGGCGCTGTTTCCGCCCGAGGAGGCGGCCGCGCTCTTTGCTCGGCAGGACCGCAGCGCGTGTGCGCTCACCTACGGCTGTGCGCCCCGCAATGCCCCCCCCCCCCCCCCTCCCTCCCCTGCGCACTCAGCCCTCCCCGCCGCCGCCCTCCCCTTCCCCGTGCCAACTATGCACACACCCAAACGCTGAGGGCGCGGCGATTGAGTGACGCGCCCTGCTGCCGGCGTCCGCAGAAGGATGCTGCTGGTGTGCGCACCGACGAGGAGGCCAAGATGTTTGCTGCGTCGCTCGCGGTGATGGCGGGGCTGTACGCGAGCGCCCGTTGCGTGACAGTGCTGCGGCTGACCAACATCCCTGAGCCGCCGGAGTGGGGCAAGCGCTCCGTCTGCCTCTTCGACTTGAAGAAGGGCATCGGCGAGCAGACGATCCTCGCGGCGCTTGGCAGCTTTGGTGCGATCGAGACGTACCAGCTGGACATAGCTCCTGCGATCGTTCGCTTCGCCACGCGCGAAGCGGCGCTGGCGGCCGTGGCGGCGGGCGCGGAGCAGCTGTGCAAGGGCATCGGCATGCTGTACAACATGCGGCCGTACGAGGGGCGCGGCTGGTGCGTCGGCCGCGTCTCTCGCAGGTACTTGTGGCTCTCTCCTTCTGACCGCACTTGCGGCGCACAGGTGCCACGCCGAGAGCAACTTCGCGAAGATCATCCTCGGCACGCACAGCGAGCTCGGGCTGGACAGCGCGGGGCACGCGCCCAAGATGATCGACGTGCTGGACCAGCAGCCTGTGACCCTTACGAGCGCGCCCGCGCCCGACGCGTTCAAGGCTCAGTTCGAGGAGACGGTGGAAGGGAGCGAGGAGCTAGCCATCGCCTTCACCGGCAAGGGCGACCATGAGAAGGTCTCGCGTGCGGCGATGCCCCATTGAACCACGGTGAGCCTGCCCGCCTCACCGCCACCGCCGCCGCCGCCGCAGGTGGTGGATATGTACGTCAGCTATTACACGGCGGTCGTGTTCGCGGAGCGCGCTCGGCAGCGGATGCGGGAGCAGCGCGCCGCCGCAGACAGGCGCAAGAGGCGCATCCGCCTCGTCGCCTTTGGCGGGGGGCTGGTCGCCTTTTTGGCGTCATTCGCCGTCGCCGTCGTCGTCGGGATTCTCCTAAACAGCGTGATTGGCGATATCATCTTCAGCATCATGACGCCGGCTGCCGTCTGGGGCCTCTTCGCGATGCTCCTCGCCGTGCTGCCCACGGACGAGAACCTGGTCCGCGGGCTCTCCGTCTACCTGACGCTTGGGCCGCTGCTTGTCGGATGGTCCTTCTGGTGGGAGGCGGGGCGGTGGTTTGACCCGCTGACTACGGCTAACCTCTGGGGGGAATCGGCGGTATTCAGCCTCCTAGCTATGTCCTGCTCCCTAGCCGTCGCTGCCTTGCTCCCTGCCTGGCGCGACGCCCTTCTCGCCGGCCTGCTGCCCTGCCGCTCCACCCGCGTCGGCCCCCTGGCGATGACCGCCCCCGCCTGCCTGAGCCGCATTTGGCTGGTTTTCCGGCTGTGGGTTGGAGTGCTAGGAGTGCTAGGAGTGCTCCTCGTGAGCATTGGTGCGGTCGATTTGTACTGGTGGCCGTTCTATCTAGCTGGCGCCGCCCTCCTCCTCCCCGCCCTCGCTCTCCGCCCCTCCGCCCGCCGCTACTTGCAAGCCCGCCTCGCCCGCCTCGGCGCCTCCGGCGGAGGCGACGACGCGCAGCTGGCGGCGCTGGCGGCTCTCTCCGGCGGCGGCGAGAAGGCGCTGGCGCGCGCGCAGGCGGCCTTCCGCCTGCTGCCCGTTGACAAGCTGACGGGTGCGGCCGAGCTGCCGGGCGGGGGCGTGGCGGGCGGCGCGGGCGACGCGTTGCGAGAGCGGGCGGTGGCCGCCAGTTTGGGAGCTGAGCATTCTGTCTTTGTGAGCCACTCCTGGCACGACAGCCGCGAGAGCAAGTTTGCGGCGCTTCACCGGTGGGCGGAGCGCGACACGGCGGAGCGCGGCACGGCGCCGCTGCTCTGGCTGGACGCCGCGTGCGTCGCCCCCGAGGACGCGGGCGCGCTCGAGCTGCTGCCGCTCCTCGTCAGCGGCTGCCAGCGCTTCCTCATCCTGGCGGGGCCGACCTACGCGAGCAGGCGCGCGAGGAGGAGGCCGTGAGAAAGAGTTGTGCTCCGCTTCACGTACTCTCTCCTTCGTCAACTAGGTTGTGGTGTGTGGTCGAGCTCTTCTGCTTCCTCAAGAATGGAGGCGACATCGACCGTGTGACTGTGCTGCCCGTCGTCGAGGCCAGCAACGAGGCGGACGAGGCGGCGGCGGACGCGACGACAGCGCTGCAGCGCGAGCTCGGGCGGTTCCGAGTGGAGCGGGCGCGCTGCTCGCAGGAGCGGGACACGCAGAAGCTGCTCGGCTGCATCGTGCGTGCCCGCAGCGCACCACCCTGAGCCTCGCCCACGCGCGCCGTGCTACTCCGACTCCCCCGTCCCCCCGTGGCGTGGCAGGAGGCTGGGTTCGGCAAGTACGAGTCGTTCAACCAGGTGGTGCGCCGCATCTTCTCCGACCAGGCGCGCTCCACCTTTGGTGTTGCAGCCCCCTCGAATCCGTTTGAACTTGGGCCTCCGGCGATGGAGGAGCAGCTGAAGCACGCAGCACAAGTCATTCAGCGGCACGCCCGCCGCTTCATCGCTTGAGCGGTGACATCCTAGGAGAGAGAGCGTTGGCACTGATACATTGCCCTGATGTACGTTCGAGACATGGCAGGTTCACTCTCTGGCCGTCCACCTAAGCACATGCGCATGCCACACTAGAGGTTTGCATGGTGGTTATTGCATGGTGGTTATTGCATGGTGTACGACATTGCTCGACCGTAGAGCCGTAGAGCCGTAGAGCCGTAGAGCTGTAGAGCCGTAGAGCCGTCGAGAGCCGTTACGGTAGAGCCATTCCGGGGCGACGTCGTGGTTACGGCGAAGTCGTGGTTTCTGGTTCTAAGAGCTGCTAATAAAACAGGACTTGCACACAGCACCTGTCAGCTTCCCACAGATCACGCTCACGCCGGGCTCACTTACACACGGCCTGAGCGCTGAGGGCGTGGAGAGGGTGAGTTGAGGAAACCGGAGGACGCGCCCGACCCAGAAGACGACGACACGCGCGAGCGCGAGACACAGACAAACAAAACTCAACAAGATACCCCAGGCCAGCCCTGGGCTGCCACACATCCCGAGGGAGCGTACGGCACTACGCCACTCAGCTCTCAGGGCCACGCCCCCCCCCTGTCCCCCCCCCCCAGCACCCACGGTGCCACGAGCCCAAACAACAGCGGGAACAACACACAGGCGACGGGGGACGCCACGTGTGAGGCTAGAGCAGACTGCTCCGCCTCTCTAGCAATCTCGCCGTGCGACGGTGTATCATCACTTTATGCCACCGTTGCATATCCGGATATGCAACGGTGGCATAAAGTGAATGATACACCGTCGCAAAACTGCATTCCTGGGTCGTGCGGAGATGCATCCGGTTTGGGTACCGGCGGATAGCAGGTGAACGCTAAGGTGGGTTTCGAACCAGTGACAACGCCCGTCTGGGTTTTTTGCGCCGAGTCGAACTGCGGGATTCGAACTGTATCATTCACTTTATGCCACCGTTGCATATCCGGATATGCAACGGTGGCATAAAGTGAATGATACACCGTCGCACGCCGGCCGCAAGGCTCGGACAAGACCACGTGCGGGATCGTGTGAGGTGTCTGTAATATGGCCCTCCTCACCCATAAATAGGGTTTGTGGAGCGTCCAGAGATGTCCAGAAGGTCCAGAAGGTGTCCAGAAGGTGTCCAGAAGGTGTCCAGAAGGCTTCTGGTCAAAATGCAGCTATTTAACCCTTCACCATTTGAGAAGCCCAGCTCCCCACCCCTGGCTTAATTAGTAGTAGATCTAGATCTTTCAATTGTGCCGCTCTCAAATCTAGTCTGGTTCAGAATGGCGTCCGCGGTCCCGAGATATTACGTAACAAAGATTTCTCTGGACGCTCCACAAACCCTATTCGCAGGCTACGTAGGAAGCGGCCTAGTGTGCTGATCTAGGCCGCACGCCGTGGCACTATGACTTGGGTAGGAGTGGTAGGCATGCGGCCGCAGCGCGCCCGCCGTAGGCTCGACGGGGTGCGCGTGTCAGCTAGATAGAAGTTTGAGCGAATGGAGCCGACGAGAACCACCTCGGTCATAGTTACAACAAACCATCCGACGTGGCCGCGTCTGAGGGAGGGTGTAGAGGATGTAGAGTGTAGAGCGCTGTAGAGCTGTAGAGCTGGAGAGCGCTGTAGAGCTGTAGAGCTCTACATCCGCCGCGGGACGAACTGCGTGCGTTGTAGAGCGATGTAGAGGCGCTCTACAACGTGAAATCTCTACAACAAACTCTACATGATAAGCGGCGAACGAGGCACGGTCGCTCTCCGACATGAGGCGCGTTGCACTTGCCAGTGCTGCCCTGGCAACCTGGTTTGTGGAGCTCCCGCACCTGTCTAGACAGTCCTGAGCTTGTCCAGACAGTGTCCAGACAGCGCCCAGACAGCGTCCAGACAGCGTGGTCGTGGAGACCGCCGCGGAGAGCCGGATCGAGGAGCGATCCGCTGCCTCATCCATGTCGCGACGCCCTGTAGGTAGAGTATAGAGCGCTCTGGAGTGCCTTCGAAGGAAGATGGTAGTAGGAACAAGACTGTCAATATCGCTATTGCACACTTATTTGCCGAGTTGGCAGCGTGAACCACGATACCGCCCCCAGTTCGGCGTAGACCGCGCGCGCAGCGCGCTCCGTGTTTGCAGACCGCCCTGGCGGACTCGTTTACACTTCCAAGCTCAAGCCAGGCGCCGCAGGCCATAAAGAGGAGCGCAGATTAAAATGGCGCCGGAGGCTCCCCGGGCCGTCCGCGCACAGAACCTTTGTCTAAAAACAAAACAAGAAAATCGATGAGACACCACTAGGGGCTGGGGGGCTCCGATCTCCATCTCTCCAGTACTCTCCAATCTCCAGCGTCGCTACATCTTAGGCCGGATCCAGTCAGATCTCCGATCTCCATCTTCAATCTCCAATCTCCAACGTCGTCATCTTAGGCCGGATTCAGTCAGATCTCCGATCTCCATCTCCAATCTCCAATCTCCAATCTCGATTCGGGGGCCCGGGGGAGGAGGGGGGCTCAAACCTTCACGGAGATGCGCTATGGATTCATTCACATGCAAAAGGATCTCCACACTCTTTTCGCGCCATGTTGCAATCTCCAGTCGGCCCACACGATCTCTAGGCGCCTTTGGCGCGAAGTCAGAATCTCCACCTCTGTCTTCAATCTACTGCTGCTCTTGGCAGGAGATTTGCCACTTAAGAGATCTCTAAAAGGCATCTACGATCTACAGTCCAAGGATCTTCCGATGTAGCGCCGAGATTTCCATGTATGGCGCCAATGGCCGCCTCCGTGACACTCCCACCTCCTGGGCCGGCGCGGGAGTTTTACTGCCGAGTTTCTCCCGGCCGGCCGCCTCCTGACACGCCCACTGACGGCTAACCTCGGAATGTAAGCGCACTATGGCTGTGCTGTCTCCTACACAGCCATCTTACCTAAGAAAAAAATCTTTTTTAGCGTCGTTACCACATGGCGACGTACCCGTCCGTCCGGCCCGCCGTCGGGTCGGACGATCGCCCCACCTGGACCGCACCGCGTCGGACGACGCAGGCGAGGTCACTGCAAACCAGCGCATGCGCGTCGTCAGGACTCTGTCAGGACTCTGTCAGGACTCTGTCAGGACTCCGCCAGGACTCCGCCAGGACAACCACTGCCCCCCCGCTGTGAACAGAGCCCTTAGCTAGAGAGTAGGGAGGGGTGTACAGTCGAGTTACTCCCGAGGGCAGGGACGGCCCTCCACTGAGGGAAAGAGCGCAACGGGGACGGTATGCTCACAACCCAGCCACGCAGCTCTTTGCTCGCGTACAGCCAACGAGTTTGCTGGTCCACAGGCAGGCCAGGCCGTGAGCGTGGGCCGGTCGGGCCTGATCCTGCGGTGAGCACTGGAGGGCTATGCGGCTCGCTCCGTCAGCCGACTTGCGCCGTCGAGCGGTCGAGCGCTTCGGGTTGGACCCGCGGGAGGGTCCCTGCGCGGCTGACATGGCCAGCCAAGCCGTATGCGCTGCCGTGGGCGCTGTCGTGGGTGCTGCCGTGGGTGCTGCCGTGGGCGCTGCTGTGGGCGCTGCCGTGGGCGCTGCCTCGGTCAGCAGTCGGTCAGCAGTCGGTCAGCAGTCGGTCCGCTGCTCGGCGCTGGCCTGCAGGCCGCCGGTGGCAAATCGGGGGGGCGCGGGCCATGGACGTCGTGGCCGAGCTTTGCTGCCTTCTTGCACGTTGCCGGCTGTAACGTTGCCTGCACCATGGCCGCGCCTCTCTTGCTTGTGCGCTTTTCATGGTCGAGCCGAGTGGCGCGAGAGTGAGCGTGATTTCTTTTGTCTGTCAGGACTCTAAGTTTCTGTCAGGACTCTCAAGTTTCTGTCAGGACTCTCAAGTTTGCTTGTCAGGACTCTCAAGTTTGCGTCAGGACTGCCCCATCAGGACGATTCCGCAGAGGGCGCGCACGGTCGAAAGGGGGGCTGGGCGTCTATCATTCACTGCTGGGGGGGAGGGGAAGGAGGGTTGCAGTGAAGGAAGGTGGAGGTCTCGTCGGAGGCACTTGTGAGCACTGTGAAGACCGTGCGCCGTCAGGACCCCGCCAGGACTCTGTCAGGACTCTGTCAGGACTCTGTCAGGACTCTGTCAGGACTGTCAGGACAGGTGCGGGAGGTCCACAAACCAGGTTAGACGGCAGAAACAGTCACACGCAATTAGTACATGGCCCAGCTCGCGCCATCGCCCACACTCGAGCTTTGCAGCGCGCGGGCTCACACTCTACTATAGGCCCCCTCGACGCCCACTTCGAGCTATACTCAGCTAAGGGCCGCACTTGACGCTGTCAGCAGCGCGCGGCGAAGCAGTTTGGCGCTTGTGGTGAATCAAATGGGAATCTAGCCCAAGGTCGGAGAGTCGTGTCATAGGAGAGGAGAGAGTGTGGAGATGTTTTGTGCGGGATCAGGCCCGAGTCCCTAGTGTCGCCGGAGCAGTAGCTCCCTTTTTCGTAACAGGAACAGTTTTTTTTCATCTTACCTAAGGATGGCTGAGCTAGCTGCAGTGCAGCCATAGCCTCCAGGCCGATGGCTGCAATACACACAGGGCAGCCATCCTGAGTACGGAAGGCTGGAAGCTCGCTGCTGCAGCCATACCGCACGCCCCGGGGCGGGCCCTCATGGCTGAGCTGGCTATATCGCAGCCATCTTGGGTAAGATGGCTGGGCCACAGCCATTTCAGCCATCTACTATGGCTGGGGCACAGTCAGTGCAGCCATCCTCCGGAGCATGGCTGCTGATAATTCGATGGCAGCCGTCCGCCGCCCCCGCCACACGCACAAATGGCTGCGCGCTTGCCGCCCCCGGCCTCGCGGGACGGCTGCCATTGGCTGCCATCGAATTATCACCAGCCATGGCTGCTTAGAAGAGCAACCTC
>NW_005195017.1:63089-74158 GCF_000372725.1 Emiliania huxleyi CCMP1516
CCATAGTAGATGGCTGAAATGGCTGAAATGGCTGTCCCCCAGCCATCTTACCCAAGATGGCTGCGATGTAGCCAGCTCAGCCAAGAGGGCTCACCTCGAGGCGGGCGGTGTGGCTGCGGTAGTGGCGTAGTGCGTCTCCAGCCATGTCTACTAAGGATGGCTGCCGTGTGTGTGTTGCAGCCATCGGGCTGAAGGATGTGGCTGCACTGCAGCTAGCTCAGCCATCCTTAGGTAAGATGGCTGTGTAGGAGACAGCACAGCCATAGTGCGCTTACATTCCGAGGTTAGCCCCGAGCCCATCGAAAAAATTCGGCGCGCCGCACTGCTCTGACCCCTGCTCGCCCCTGCTCGCCCCTGCTCGCCACTGTCGCCTCGGTTGCCGAGGCTGCCGCGCACCCGCGCGCCCGCGTCGCTGCGCGACTACGAACTGCACCAGCTGGGCTCGAACCAACGACCAAAACGTCCCCGACACGAACGCTGCACCAACTAGGCCACGCCGCAGGCTCGATTTGCAATACGCACAAAACTGGCCGCTCATAAAGCACTACTCATTTGCCGAGGCCACGCGGCGCCCCTCCACAGCCAGCCTACCCTCCTATCGCGCCACTCGAAGCCCCGCGGCCGCCTCTCGCCTACCGCGCTGCCCTCGCCTGCCACCGCACCGCCCGCGCTCCAGCCTAACCAGCTCTGCATCTCGCAACACACACTTGACAGGGACAGACCAGGCGCAGGAAAAGGGAGCGGGGCCCGAATCCAAGGGACCACCCCGTCGGGCGGAGGAGCTGTGAACTCAGGTCCAGTAGGAAGGCTGCTGGCTCCTGACTCATCCCCCAAATCCCCCACACCTTGGCGGCCTGAAACCTTACCATTCCACCACCTCACACACACCCCTCCCCTAGGGCTAAGCAGTGCGCGAGCCCAGGCGAGACGTTGACCACTCCTTTGGAACAGTTCTGTCAGTGGCTGCACTAGACGCCCACAGAGGCGCGCGGCGCGGGCGGATGACTAGGGGAGAAAAAGCGGAGAACCTAGCTCGCTGAGAGATGTGCGCAACCTAAAGACGGGAATAGGGGAGAAGTGTCAGTGTGAGGGGAGGGCATAGGCTGGCGTTTTTGCCTTTGAAAACTGAACAGTTTTTTTTCCCTAGGGGCGTCAAGCACTGGCCGGTGCACGTGGGTGAGCAGCCTGCCCCTCCCTCCCGACAAACCAACTCCCGCACACACACAATCGCACTCTGCGGGCCATCGAATGACTCCGAATGACTCACTGTGTGCGCCGAGCGCGGCGCAAGTTGGAGGAAGCCGCCACGTACCGACGAGCGCGTTGGACTTTTCACTCCGGACAAAGACGGCACTGCGGTCGTGTGGCCGTCATAGCGGTGGAGGGGCCGTCTTGTTTACGATCGGTTGCGCTCTCCACGGCGGGCGAATCTCCGACCTGACCCATCCCTGGCGAGGTACTCCCACGCCTCTCGGGGCTTTTCTGTGGCCGAGTCTTGGCGAGACTGCGTCAGCTGTATGCGGTCGTGTGGCCGTCATAGAGCGGCGCCGAGGCGCGGGGGAGCCCCAGCCCGTCTGTGGCGAAGTGGGTCGCGTCCTCAGGTCCCCGTCCTTTCCGATTTCCGTCAACTCACGGTCCACACCCTCTATCATCAAAAGCATTGGGGATAACGAAACAGTAGACGATCGACCAGCGATGTGTGCATGTGTGTGGCCCGACGCCCGAGCGTGTTTTGTGTTCAGAGGGCCCCCCCCAAATGGGGTGATGTCCGAGGCGCGTGGCGGGCGTCGCTCGGCGCCAGCGCCGCTCTCGCACGGCGCGGAGCTCACTTGATTGCGCCTCCGGCGATGGAGGCGCACTTGCAGGGCCCGTGCGGCGTCGAGAAGGGCAGCTGCTGGAAGCGGGCGGTGCCGTCGGGCGCGGTGTTCATCTCGGGCTGCAGCCTGTCCCACAGCTTCTTGCGAGG
This sequence comes from Emiliania huxleyi CCMP1516, assembly GCF_000372725.1. NCBI lineage: Eukaryota > Haptophyta > Isochrysidales > Noelaerhabdaceae > Emiliania > Emiliania huxleyi. The sequence continues at coordinate 65,056 of NW_005195017.1, forward strand.
GTTGAGCTGCTTCTCGGGCGGCGCGTCGTGCCCGTCAAACACGACCCGCTCGCCGAGCGGCGCGGCCGGCGGCGGCTCCACCAGCTCGACCGCGCTGCCTAATGATTAATCAAGCATGATTCGTTCGTAGTAATCAATCATTAGCTCCACCAGCTCGACTGCGCTGCCGTCGGCGGCGAAGGCGCAGAGCAGCATCGCCTGGTCAGTCGCCGCGGGACGTGTCTCGGAAGCGTCTAGGAGGTGTCTGTAGCAGCATCGCCTGGTGAGGCGCTCCCCCGGGGAAGGGTGAAGGGGGGCTGGGAGCCGCTGCCGGGCGGACGCTACAGAGGCGTGCGCCTGCGGCTCCATGCCCTTGAGCTTGCTGATTTGATTCCTAGCTAGTTAGCTAGTGAATTCACTCGCGCCTGCGACTCGACGCCCTTGAGCTTGCTCGGCTTTGTGTTTGCCAGCAGCACGACACGCCGCCCCAGCAGCGCCTCCGCAGTCATGTACTTCACCAGCCCAGACACGACGCGACTGCGCGAGGAATCATGACCAACCACTGAGTACGAGCGGGCGCCGAGTGCTCGACCGGCCAAGGCGCGGCACGCCGAGGACCCGTCGGCTCGCCCAAGTCGACCTAGTTGGTGGACTTAATTAGTTCGTACTCACTGAGGAGTGAGTCATTGACTCACTGAGTCGGCTTGCCCAAGTCTACCTCCTCCACGTACAGCGAGTCCGCCTCGGAGTGCCGCTCCACCTGCCTCGGACCATCTCGGCTCACCTCGGCTCATCTCCGCCCATCTCGGCGGATCTGATCTCGGCTGATCTCCGCTCATCTCCGCTCATCTCGGCTCATCTCGGCGGATCTGATCTCGGCTGATCTCCGCTCATCTCCGCTCATCTCGGCTGATCTCGGCGGATCTGATCTCGGCTGATCTCGGCTGATCTCGGCTGATCTCGGCTGATCTCGGCTCATCTGACCTTGAGCACGCGCCCGACGCGCAAATCGAGCTTATGCAGCTCCTCCGCCACGCCGCCGCCGCCGCCCGCCGCCGCCCGCGCCGCCGCCGCCTGCTTCGCCGACCCGAGATGATCCGAGATGATCCGAGATGATCCGAGATGGGCCGAGATGATCCGAGATGGGCCGAGATGGGCCGAGACGCGGCCTGCTCCGCCGCGGCGCGCGCGGCCTGCGCCTCTTTGGCCGCCCTCTTCTTGGCAGCCTCCTCCTCGAGCCGCGCCTAGACACTTCCGAGACACTTCCGAGACACCTCCTCGCCTCTCCCCCCTGGCCTCCTCCTCAGCGAGCCGCGCCCGTGCGCCCTCCGTCTCGCCCTTAGCGAACAGCACGTCGTCCTTGGACGCGCTCGCCGCGACCGGCGTTCCGGGGACCAGGTTGGACAGCGTCGGGCGGAGGCGCCAGATCGGGACGGGGGGCGTCCCTAGTGGAGATGGGGGGAGATAGGGGGAGATATGAGGGAGATCGGGACGGGGGGCGTCCCTAGTGGAGATGGGGGGAGATAGGGGGAGATATGAGGGAGATCGGGACGGGGGGCGTCCCTAGTGGAGATGGGGGGAGATAGGGGGAGATATGAGGGAGATCGGGACGGGGCGTCCCTAGTGGAGATGGGGGGAGATAGGGGGAGATATGAGGGAGATCGGGACGGGGCGTCCCTAGTGGAGATGGGGGGAGATAGGGGGAGATATGAGGGAGATCGGGACGGGGGCGTCCCTAGTGGAGATGGGGGGAGATAGGGGGAGATATGAGGGAGATATGAGGGACGAGGGGGTCCCTAGAAGGTTCCTAGAAGGTTCCTAGCTCGTCGGTGCTCACCTAGGAGGGATGGAATCTGCTGCTCAGGAGCTCGGGAGATATGGTGAGATATGCGGGAGATTTGAGGGGCGTTCATGTGAGAACGTTGCTCTAGGGGGGAAGGACGCTGGAGCTCCCCCCCCCCCCTCGGGACCAAGGCTGCGCTGGGGGCAGCGCGCCGAGCTTCTCCCACACCCTCTGGGCGGCGTCGACGAGCACGGGGGCGAGGAAGTGCGTGCACGCGTAGATCACCTCGAGGGGAGGGATGGGATGGCTGGTCTTCTCGCGAGCAACCACCTCGAGCAGGGTCTGGCTAATCTCCGGGTAATCTCGGGCAGTCTCGGGTAGTCTCGGGTACCTCGAGCAGGGTTCGCACGACCACCCGCCGCTTCGGGTCGCCGGCAGGGAGCTTCCAAGGGGCCGCGTCGGTCACGTACTTGTTGGCCACGTCGAGTGCGCGCAGCACCAAGTAGAGCGCCTGGTCGGCGGCGAGCCTTGATTGATTAATTAGCCAGCTCACTGGTCGACCCGAGCGAGTGATTGGAGCGCCTGGTCGATGGCGAAGCGCTGCATCTCCGCCTCCACCGCCTCGCGCAGCGCCGACAGGTCGACCACGGCATCGGCCTCCGCTGCGGGCACCACGCCGCCGCAGTCCTTCTTGCACAGCACCTGTTCCCAGACACTTCCCAGACACTTCCGAGACACTTCCGAGACACTTCCGCAGTCCTTCTTGCACGGCACCGTCGCTCGCTGCACCAGGTTGCCATAGTTGTCCGCGAGCTCTGCGTTCTGCCGCAGCACGAGCGCATCCTCGGAGAAGGTGAGGTCGCCCCCGAAGGGCGCGTCCCGCACGAGGAAGAAGCGGAACACGTCGACGGAGTGGCGCGTGAGCACGTCGAGAGGGTCGACCACATTGCCGAGCGACTTGCTCATCTTGCGCCTGAGAGCCAGCACGCGCTCTGAGCCCCGAAAGAGGGTGCCACTTCTTTTTTTCTGGTAAACTGGTCCAATTGGTGGCGCCCGTCGCTGCCGTGGACGAACCCGTGCGCGAGGACGCAGCGAGGCAGCGGGATGCCCAGCGAGAGAAGCAGCGCGGGCCAGATGATGCAGTGGAACCAGATGATGTCTTTGCCGATGAGGTGGACGTCGCACGGCCAGAAGCCGTCCTTGCCGCCGCTGCCGTACTCGATCCCAGACAGGTAGTTTGTCAGCGCGTCGAACCAGACGTACATCACGTGCTTCTCGTCGCCCGGCACAGGGATGCCCCATGTGAACGTGGCGCGCGAGACGGAGAGGTCGCGCAGCGGCTCCTGCAGCAAGTCGAGCGTCCCGTGAGTGAGCCAACACGCATGCCCATTGGTGGAGCCGCTTTCTCGGCAGCGGCGCCTTGAGCCGGTCGAGGATCTCGGGTAATCTCGGGTAATCTCGGGTACTCTCGGGTACTCTCGGGTAATCTCGGGTAATCTCGGGTAATCTCGCCTTGAGCCGGTCGAGGATCTCGTTCCGCCGACTCTCGGGCTGGATGAACTCGGGGTGGGACCGGATGTGGGCCTCGACCTGACTCGTCGCTTCGACGGTCACCGATGTGGGCCGAGAGGAACCGAGAGGACCCGAGAGTACCCGACAGTCCCCGACCTGACTCATCGCCGCAACGGCCACTGCAACCACTTGTGTGCGACCGGGATGTGCGACCGGATGTCGCCTCAGCCGAATGCGTCGCCGGCGAGATGCAGCCGAGATGCAGCCGAGATGCAGCCGGGATACAGCCGAGGTGCAGCCGAGGTGCAGCCGAGATGCAGCCGAAGTGCAGCCGAGGTGTAGCCTGCGGTCTAGCCGAGGCGTAGCCGAGGTCTAGCCTCCTCCACCTGCCCGTGGTACTGAACTAGTTATTAGCTAGTCTAGCCTTCTCGACCTGCTCGTGGTACTTGGCCATCTTGAACATGTAGGACGACTCCTGCGAATTAATAAATCAATTGATGAATATTAATTAATCAATCAGTCATATTGACCGTGTAGGGCGACTCCTGCATCTTCTGCAGCGGCACGCCCGAGACGGGGTCCTAGGAAGTGTCGAGGAAGTGTCCACGAAATGTCGAGGCATCTTCCGCAGCGGCACGCCCGAGGCGGCGTCCTTGTACTCGGACGCCTGCGCCTCGGTCTCGGTGACAAACGTCTCCTCGCGCACATTGTACCACCCCTCGTACGACCTGTCCACAGCTGGACACTTCCTAGACACCTCCTAGACACCTCCGACACACTCCCCTCGTGCGACCTGTCCACAGCTGCAAGTGTGAGCCGACGCGGTTCACGCCTCGTGCCGCCGCGCCTCCCCTCTCCGCCACCCGAGGTACACGTCGCCGCTCTCGACCGCCCGCCGCCACAGCGCCTGGCAGGCCGCCTTGTGGGCGGGCGAGGTTGTCAGTCAGTGGTACACACACGTCCCTAGCACGGACGACGGGGCACACGCACTCGCGGAACACACACGGGGGCATTGCACACGAGGCGGTGTGTGCGTTCTCAGGGAAAGGCGCCACCGCAGAAACGCGTGCAACAATCGGCGGGGCAGCGGCAGCGGGAGCGGTGGGGGCCCCCCGCGCCTTGTGCGCAGGCGAAGTTGTGCGCACGTAAAAGTCGTTCGAGACGCCCAGCTTGGCGTTGAGTGCGCGGAAGCCTGACCGGTGCATGCACGAGTCAGCGAAACTACCGGCTGGCTCAGGCCTCGGCGCTGAGGGCGCGGGAGCACCTGATCAGCGCATCCATGGGCACATGAGCAGACTGCCGTCAGAAGCGGTGGCGGTTGGGCGGGGTTACCGGCGGGTAATCTCGGGTAATCTCGGGTAATCTCGGGGAATCTCGGGTTGGGCGGGGTTACCGGCGACGGCGCGGTCGCACAACTCGATGGGCCGGATGCCTGTAGTTCACAGCGGAGCGGGTGTGAAGACGCCGCGAGGGCGCCTGCCGAACAGCCCAAGATGCTCCTGCGCAGGGCCGGTGCCTGGGAGGTGTCTGGAAGGTGTCTAGGAAGGGTCTGGGAAGGGTCCAGGAAGGGTCTGGGAAGGGTCCAGGAAGGGTCTGGGAAGTGTCTAGGCTCGGCGCCCTGCGCAGCGGCCGTGTCGCTGATCTTTTGGCCGTGCTCGTCGGCACCGGTCAGGAAGAAGACCTGCGTAGGACGTGTCTAGGAAGTGTCTAGGAAGTGTCTAGGAAGTGACGGTCAGGAAGAAGACCTGCGCCACGGCGGTCTGGGTGACGGGCGCTCCCTTCTCGACTGTCTGTGCTTGCTTGTGCGTCTTGGGTCCGGGGTTGTGTTTTTGTGTGAAGGGTGCGAGAGGTGTCTAGGGAGCCTCTAGCGAGTGTCGAGGACGTTTCTAGGACGTGTCCGGAGGAGTGCCTAGGAAGTGTCTGGGAAGTGCCTCGGAAGTGACTAGGAAGTGTCTGGGAAGTGTCTGGGAAGTGTCTGGGAAGTGTCTGGGAAGTGTCTGGGAAGCGCCTCGGAAGTGTCTAGTAAGTGACTAGGAAGTGTCTAGGAAGTGCCTAGGAAGTGTCTAGGAGGTGTCTAGGAAGTGTCTAGGAAGTGTCTGGGAAGTGCCTCGGAAGTGTCTAGGAGGTGTCTAGGAAGTGCCTAGGAAGTGTCTGGGAAGTGCCTCGGAAGTGTCTGGGAAGTGTCTGTGGGAAGTGTCTCGGAAGTGTCTCGGAAGTGTCTGTGGGAAGTGTCTCGGAAGTGTCTGTGGGAAGTGTCTCGGAAGCGCCTCGCGGCCGTACGCGCGGTGGTAGCGAGCGATGACGTCGGCGCAGACGCCCTCGTACGCGTGGCCCATGTGCGGCAGCCCGTTCGCGTAGTTGATCGCCGTCGTGATGTAGTACCTGCGCGGAACGGCACGGCACGGCTCGGCAGCGCTCTTCAGGCTCTACAGGCGCCTCCAGCAGCTGTGGCGTGGCGGGGCGCACTTCTAGGAAGTGTCTAGGAAGTGTCTAGGAAGTGTCTAGGAAGTGTCCAGCAGCTGTGGCGTGGCGGGGCGCACTTCTAGGAAGTGTCTAGGAAGTGTCTAGGAAGTGTCTGGCGTGGCGGGGCGCACTTCTCGCCCGTGCGGTCCGGGGCAGGGAAGTTGGCCGTCGCTCCGCGCCCGTCGACGATGTCCGTCGGAGACAGCCACAGCACGCGCAGCCGCGACGCCTCCGCCGCGCTCGGCGGCAGCTCTGCTCCGCTGTCGCCGCCGACCGCAGCGGCGGCGGCGGCGAGGGCTCCAGTGCCGCGCCAGAGCGTCGCTACGGCAGGGCCGGGCGCGAGCTCGCGCACGCTGGCGACGAAGCTGTCATCTGCCTCGGACGGCTTGTAGTGCTCGCCAGCGAGGTCCGCTCCCGGCCGCACGAGGCGGAGCGAGGCGAGGCGGAGGCCGGCGGCCTGCAGGCGGCCGCAGAGCTCGGAGACGCGGCCGCCGCGCACCGCCGCGGGGAGAATGAGCAGGAAGGCCTCCTCCTCGTCGGGCATGCCGGGCCTGAGAGTGTGTGTTGCGATGTCGGCTGTAGCGAGAGAACGGGGTCGCGTCGATGACAGCAGAAAAAAATTAAAAATTGCCACTGATGTCTTGTCTTGTGGTTCTGTACGGACACATGTGTAAGAGCGCGCACGAGTGGGTGTGCGAGCAATATCGAAAGACAGTGAGGCCGGGGTCGCACACGGCAGGGGTGGCGGGACGGTTGTGGAGCGAAGTAGCAGTAGCCAGCCTCAAGCATCGATGGGATAATAAGATGAGATTACCAGACGAGAACGGGGGGAAGGACAGGCGGGCGACATTTGACGACGTCGGGGATCACAATGTGACGACCAAAACGATCTTGGGGGCCAGGGTGAGACAACAGGTCGGGGTGCCACATGGGGCACACCACAGGCGTATTCTAGAGGGGGAAAAGAAACGGGGAATGAGGGGCCCCGCCACGAGAAGTGCGTTCTGGGGATGCAGAGCGTGCAAAGCGGCTAGGGATGAGGCCACAAAAGAGGCGCGCGAGGCAAGGAGGAGACGCGGGGAACTGAAAGACTGGGACGACTGGAAACAAGAAGACAGTGAGGTGAGAACATTGGCGCGCGCAGAGAGAGGCCCTGAAACCCCCCCCTCCCTACCTGACAGACGCCGAGAGCCTGATGGGCATCTCGACCACGGCTGCGGCCACGCTCTGCGCCGTGGGGACCCTCAGATCGCATCCGGGTCGTAAGGGTGCGCCGCCTGCATGGGTGTTGAGCGCCACGCCCCTGGCTGAACTCTCCCTGGCACTGTGTGCGCGCGCAGGCTCGGTCTCGGCAGGACAGCTCCAGGAGAGGGCAGAGGGGCTGGCTGACTACTGGAAGTACCAGAAGGTCAAGATCAACCGCGGGAACAAGCTGAACGCAGATCTCGGGGTGCAGTTCCCTCCCCGCCGCCTCGCATCGTTCATCACAATCAACTCTCTGATCATCCCCTCTCCTCCGTTCACAGCCGCAGATCAAGAAGAGGCTCTCGGACGCGAACGGCGGTGCCTCCTTCATCCTGGACGGCGCAGGCCAGGCCACCATGAAGTAGAGGCGCCTGCACCACAGCACGTGCCTGGGGGCGGCCTGCGTCTCGCCCCCCACGGCTCTGCGCGGTGTAAGTGCTACGTTCCGCGTCAATGCTTGCCAGATGAGGCACCGCCGGGTGAGGGGTGTTGGACACTGCTTGTGTCGGTGGAGATCCCTGGTCTGTTACTTTCGTTGGCTGGGGCGTCCTCTCGAGCGCACTCGCAAAAGCCGCGCGCGGGTGCTCTGCCTCTGGCCTGGGGGGGGGGGGGGGGGATCTCGCGCCCTTCGACGTCACTCTTGTTACCTTGTAGTCCTGGTTGAAACCACGCCATCGAGACCAAAAAATAACGCACACTCCATGCTGTCCCGGCGCAAATGTTCTAATGCCGTCCGGGGCTGTGCATTACTGTGTGCATTGCTGTCGTCTCTAGGCGTGGGGAGACGGACGCTCGAGGGTCGCAAAATCGCCCCCCCCTGCCCTTCTCTCGAAACACACTCTCTGGACGAGTGGGTCAACCGGCAACGCTCAAGTCTGCCGCTCCCCGATCCTCCTCTGATACCCCTCCACCAGCTCCGTCAAGCGCCGCACCTCGGCCCGCAGCGCCGCCTGCGCCTCCGCCGCTTCTGCGCGAGTTGCATCCCGCTCCGCCACCGCCTCCGCCACCGCCCGCCTCGCCGCCGCCGCCGCGCCATCGCTTGCGGCGGACGAGGCGGCGACCGCGCACCTCGCGCTGTCCACCGCTCGCTCAGCGTGGCCGAGCAGCGCCTGATGATCACATCTGGAGCTAAACGGGGCGCCTTCACACCGCTCGCTCCGCAGAGCAACCTCACACCTCGACGCCGCCTCCGCCTCCGCCAACGCCGCCGCCGCCTCCGCCTCCGCCGCCGCCTCGGCCCCCACCCGGCCGCAGCCACGCCTCCGGCTGAGGCAGACCTGAGGCGTTGCCAGCCAGAGGCGTTGCAACGAAGGAGAACCGTCTCAGGCTGAGAGGACTCCGCACCAACGCCGCAGGAGTCCCCACCAGCCGGCGATGTGGCAGCGGCATCTCTCCCCATCTCTCGCAAGCATCTCTCCCCACCTCTCCCCACCAGCCTGCGGCGTGGCAGCGGCGGCGCACGGACCGGACGTACGCATGCGCCGCCGGGGCGCCGTCGCGCAGCGTCTTCGCCTGTGTTGCGATCCGCCTTTGTGTGAGTGCGAGTGGCTGGGCGAACCGGGTGCGGCGCCGCACCGTCGCTCTCTCGCCTGCGCGTGGAGAGAATGAGACGGGGAGACGGCGTGGGGGGGCGCGTCGGTGGGGACTGGAAGGCAGACTAACGGGGCAGCCGCCATCACTCGCTCCTCCGAGGCACGCCTCGCTATCTCGGCTACATCTCGGCTACATCTCGGCCGCATCTCGGCCGTATCTCGGCCGTATCTCGGCCACATCTCGGCCGTATCTCGGCCATATCTCGGCCATATCTCGCCTCGCGGAGCCGCGCAGACAGGGAGGCGCAAGGAGGGAGCGAGCCACCGCCACCGCCCCCTCCGCCGCCGCCCCCTCCGCCGCCGCCCAAGGCAGCTCCGGCGACGGCCACGCAGCTGCGAGAGAGAGAGGTGAAACGCGTGTCGTGTGCGTGTCGTGTGCGTGTCGTGGGCGTGTCGTGGACGTGTCGCGGACGTGTCGTGGGCGTGTCGTGGGCGTGTCGTGGGCGTGTCAGGGAGCAGGTGGCGACGCGCCGCTCAGCAAACGTGACTGCGCTGGCGAGCGAAGCTAGCGCCTCCGCCCGCTGCGTGC